>NC_056743.1:1603201934-1603379434 GCF_019279795.1 Protopterus annectens | reverse complement strand
CGGAGGTACATCAGATGCCAGGCATCTAAGGGCAGTAAACAGGCATTATGTTTCTTTTCTTAAATAATCTATATTATCTAACTCAGCTGCTATCTTTTTATATGTTGTATTGCAACTACATTTGTTGTCTTGCAACTACATTTGCATTGTATTAAGTGTATTTGTATATTTAGCACTATTATATGAACAAACAACCACTGTGATTATTCCCTTTTTTTTCTTGCAATGTTTAACATACAAATTAATCTTTGTATAATGTGATTATATTTTTACTTCCTCGGAGCTTATCACCCCGGGCCTCTACTGAAAATGGGCATAAATCCAGTTAGACTGGCCCGGTCAACAAATGTAAAATAAATAAAATTAAAAAAAAATATATATATATATAAATATAAAAATATATATATATATATATATATATATATATATATATAAATATATATATGGGTCTACTACATAACATTGAAATTTCATAACGTTGAATTTCATAACATTGAGACCAAAACATCTAAATCCCAAAACATTGAAAACCCAAAACATGGAAAACTCAGAACATTGTGTTCCATAACATAGAAAACTACAATGCATATGTAATAATATCATCTTCACCTACAACGCTTAACTAACAAACACACTTTCTACTACATTTCTGTAATCGTACACTAAGGTTAGGAAATTAACTATTTTCCATTGTAGTACGATACTGGAGTTGGCAAATTTAATTTACGGGGTGTGGGGGGGCAGAGCCCCCCACATGTGAGGGTGCAAGGGGGCAATGCAGTAGAAAGTGTGTTTGTTACTTAGGTGTTGTTGTAGGTAAAGGAGATATTATTTAATTGTGCAATGTAGTTTTCAATGTTGTGAAGAACACTTTCAAGTGTTCTGAGTTTTCAGTGTTTTGGTTTTTCAGTGTTTTGAATTTTCAATGTTATGGTCTCAGTGTTATGAAATTCAATGTTATGAAATTTTAGTGTTATGAAGTAGACCTATATTTATATATATATATATATATATATATATAGGTGTGTGTGTGTGTGTGTGTGTGTGTGTGTGTGTGTGTGTGTGTGTGTGTGTGTATATATATATATATATACACATAGATAGATAGTTTAATGGATCAAGTCACTTTGAACCCCCAAGGGTGGCATGTTAAAACAGCATTAGAGAATAAAGAACTTAGATGGCAACTTAAGCTACATGCCATGTATTACTCAGGAATTAATGATTATGCATCTAGTCAGCCTGTTTTGAAGTTGAGAACAGTTAAATTACACTAAAGATTCACCTAAGGGGAGATTTCTAAAGTTTACTTTATAAGTTTATATAAGTCTTGTATCGATTTAAGTGTTGGTTGAATTTTAATGCAGGAGGCTGAGGCTATTTAGTCATTCTATTAAAATTGTATTTTATGTCTTTAAATCTTACAAATAATTACTCAATTAGTTACATTCAAAATCATATAAATTGCAGTGTTTGGTATTATGGGATATTCTGATGAAGTCCTGTTTGTGTGAGGATGAAAGTGCTAAATAAACGCCCTTTTTATACCTTATATCTTGTTTGGGAAGTTCCTTGGACTCTGGCTCTAGGATTATTTTATTTGAAAATTTCATGTTTGCGTTGCTAAGTGTCAGTGGTACAAAAGGTAGCACACTTGCCTTTGGTGTATAAGGCTATGGGCTCTCTTCTCATCCCAGATAGAATGACTGCAGACATGCACCATTTTTTTTTTTAATGTAACACAAGCAATTTATTCTTCAAGGTCAGCAGCCACTGAATTTGTAGACGAAGCACTGAAATGCACATGTTGTTTGCCAACAGCAATATCTTCATTAGTTACAGTTCTATTTAAGGTGGAATTATTCCGATGTCTTTTTCTTCTATAGAGATTGTGCATATTGACCAATACTGGAAGATTGTAATGACTACAGTTTAAGAGGCCTTTTATGGTTGAAATATTATGAAATGGGCAGTTTTGTCATTATTGGTTCACAGGTTTATAGGTAGGTACTAGGCTTTTGGCCCAAGGGCCTAAGTAAGCTTAGCCAACAAGGTTCCCTGGCTTACGCCACCCAAGAAAGTTAATTTCCTGTGCCTCTGTCGAGCAGAGACACAGAAGTGATCCCCTGGGTGTATTTCCTATTTCCCATCCACTCATCAAGATTTTTCTTGAAGAGTGCTAATGAGGAAGTTTGCTTGACATAGATGGGTAGCTTGTTCCAGAGTATAACATTTTATTACACTGCATGCTGGAAAATGTTAAAAACTATCAATTTAAAATACACTCTAATGGGTGGTTCTGTATTAAACAAGGAATATAATTTAATACAATTAAGAAGGTGAATTAAGGAACACATACATTTATGCATGATCCTAAAAATGTGTGCAGTCACTTGGAAACAGCCCAAAGGTATAATTAATCTGCCACTGGCCAAATGCACTATCTATGACTGTGGATTTCAGTGCAGTTTCAATGCAGTTTAGCTGAATGTGAGTTCCAAGGGCAGAGATGTTTATTGTTGCTCATGCTAAGTCTGTTTTCACCTTAGACTGTATGGTTTTGTTTTTGCTGGAAATTTTGAAATAACATTTTAAATTAAATCCAAATCTCTGTAATCATTGTAGAAATGAAGAAAATAGTATCCATACTGGCAGGTTTAAACAGAGTTTGTGGTAACTGGAGAGAGATGCCCAAGTAATGGGACACTAGAATGGGTAGTTTGGGGGCCTGGCTGGGGGGGCTAACCCATTACCCTGCTGCCCAGAGCACCATTTGACCATGATCTGGCTCTGACCAGAAATCAGGATTGCAATCTATCCTCTGTAGTTGGGAGGCAGGGATCTTACGATTAAGTCACTGTGCTGCCCTTCATTAGGACTGTGTACCTTCTCCTGTAATATTCCTCAGTTCACAATTCCTTATAGCATTTCTTCCTGTCATTCTTTATTTTACATATAAGAACATTTTTGTTCCTGTTTGCCTCGATCATAGTTACTTTCTGATGACTTTCACACTCCTGACAGCCTTCCATCCCTGTTATCTGCTTGGATTGTCTCAGCAGGTACCTTTTATCTCTGTTTTCTACTTGCTGTTGTCTCAGCAGGTACCTTCCATCCCTATTTTCTGCATGGTATTGTCTCAGCAGATACCTACCATCCTTGTCTCCTACTTGGTATTGTCTCATTAGGTACAGTCCCAACCTGTTTTCTACTTGGTATTGTCTCAGAAGGTACCTTCCATCCCTGTTTTCTCCTTGGTATTGTCTCAGCAGGTACCTTCTACTTGATGTTGTCTCAGCAGGTATCTTCCCTCACTGTTTTCTCCTTGATATTGTCTCAGAGGGTACCTTCCATCTATGTTTTCTACTTGGTATTGTCTCAGCAGCTAGCTTCCATCTCTGTTTTCTACTTGGTATTGTCTCAGCAGGTACCTTCCCTCCCTCTTTTCTACTTAGTATTGTCTGAGAAGGTACCTTCCATCCCTGTTTTCTCCTTGATATTATTTCATCAGGTATCTTCCTTCCCTGTTTTCTACTTAGTATTGTCTCGGCATGTACCTTCCATCCCTGTTTTCTACTTGGTATTGTCTTAGCAGGTACCTTCCATCCCTGTTTTCTACTTGGTATTGTCTCAAAAGGTACCTTCCATCCATTTTTTTCTACTTGGTATTGTCTCAGCAGGTGACTTCCATCTCTGTTTTCTACTTAGTATTGTCTCAGTATGTACCTTCCATCTCTGTCTTCTATTTTGTCTTGTTGCAGGAGGTACCAAACTGCTACCCTCCCTGTACTGGCATGACATAGTACATTAGTGAAGATCTTTGCACCACTCACTTTGCTATATATATTTTGTAACTATGTGGCTTTCACTGCTGATAATATGCATGCTGTTTTACTAAAGATTCTTTCCATTTTACATGCTTTGCATCTGAAACAAACCTTAGCTCATCTGACTGTTATTCTTTTAATATACAGCCATTTCAACGTATATCTACCAATATTTTGACTTGATACAACCTTCAATCTGATGTTGTCAGTCTTCACATAATCTTTGCCTGTGGGCTCGGTTCTGAGCCTCAGAACTGACTCGGCCATTTATTTCAGCTCACACCTTCCAAACTCTCAAGCTAGGCTTTACCCATAATGCTCCTCTCTAAATTACCTCAGATCTCATTTGCTGCTTCATGTGTCAGATGTGTATGACTGCTCTCGAACTCTGGCTTATAGGTAAAATACATTTTTCTTTTAAGATATCCTTTTTTGTCTTTGATAAGTCTTCCTTTTTATTTCTAGTGTCTTTTTTATCTACCCGCTCCTCTCATTATCTTAATTAGCATATGAGTGTGTGTGTGTGTGTGTGTGTGTGTGTGTGTGTGTGTGTTTCTCCCTCACTCTACTGCACTACCATTGGTAGTTCTTTCTCAGTACCATTGTTGGTACTTCTTTTTCTTACCTATTCAGGTATTTTATTTTACCATCGTTGGCATTTTCTTAATTTTTCTCCTTTAAAAAAAAATGTCTTTCTTTGTTCCTTGTGTGTGTGTGTGTGTGTGTGTGTGTGTGTGTGTGTGTGTGTGTGTGTGTGTGCGTGCACGTAAGTTTTTCCCATTATGGCTGACAAGTTAGAATCTGCAGCCAAGTCATCTAAGGGCACCTCGGGATTTAAAAGGTGCCAGAAATGTGACAGGAAAATGCCCAATTCGGACGGGCATGTACTTTGCATATATTGCTTAGGTAAACTTCACCTACAAGAGAACTGTTCAGTTTGCCATGGGTTTTCCACTAGGACACTTACCAAATGGAAAAAACAAACTAATTCTTTAAGGACTGCTAAAAAGTGATTTTGAAGAGGTCATTTCTGGGTCCAAAATGGAAGCCACTTCATCATCATCCTCCTCTTCTAAGAAATTACCTTCTTCAGTTCCTAGTGCTTCAGAACTGCCTAAAAAGGTTTCAAAACAACCTTTGGTGTCAAAGAGTTCCACAGCACTGAATGGCAAAAAAAGATTTGGCACCTACTAAAACTTCGGAGTTGACTTTAACTGCCTCGGCATCAAGAGACACATTGGTACTGGAGCAGTTAGAGCTAATTTTTGTTCTGAGATCCAGATATTCTCCCTCTATTGATCCTTTCAGGGATAGACCATCAATCCCCTTTGTTTATCCAAGACCCCCTAGGTTTCCTTTGACTGCTTCAGTTCGGTCCACTAAGAGTCTCTCTGAAGGTGACATTATGAGACCAGTGGATCAGCTCCTGACAGTGAGAGGATTGTCTTCGCGTCCTAACCAAGCTGGCATCAGAACTGACCCTACTACGAAGCAATCCATTTTTCCTCCTCCAACTCCTATTGAGCCATTGGTGCCCTTGGTTCTGCCATTTCCGGCATCTACTGTCTCGGTTCCAGTAGCAACTTACCAAAGTTGCCTTGAGCTCCTCCAGGCTTTCAGCATCAGAGGCCTCCCAAGGTCAAGACTCCCTGGCTGGTTCTGAGGTGAATGGATTGACTTCTTTAATTTCAGAGCCATCCATGACCCTCGGTGCTTTGGCTTTCAAAGGATTGAACCAGGCTTCAGTTTCAGGGATCGCCTCCTTGGTGCAAGGTGGGACCTTAGTTCTGAAGGAGTCTATTTCAGTTCTGGGCTCCCATCCCTCTACGGGGGGGGGGGGCTTCCAAATCATGGAGAAGGCCTTGCCCATTGGGGACTCACAGTCTAAGCCATCTCTGTCGGGCCAGACTTCCACATCTCCTCGACCTGAGCCCCCATCAGTCTCTTCCCCGCTACAAAGGGTACAAAAGCTCCAGGAAAGACACACCTTGGTGGTTTCCTCTTCAGACACTTCCCAAGAACATCCCTTGAGGAAGTATCTGTGAAGAAAAAGTGCAAGAGGAGGCACTTAGACTCCCAGAGGAGTCCTTCACTGAAGATACCAAGTTTGATGAAAGGGAAGGTTCCCCCCAGGTCACCCCCTGCTGCTGCTTCCTTCAGGGACATCCTAGAAATCCTGAAACAGAGGGGTGGCTAGGCTTCCCTCCAACCTTCCTTGGAGGAGTCAGTATACATAGAGACTTTTCATGCCCAGCCTTCTACCTCTTGGATTTCTCCACCCGCTGACAATCTCATTAAACTGATCACTCAGTGGGCATGGAAGATGCCCGACTCCAGTCAGCCGATCCCCTCTAGACCTTAATGGAGCCTTTCCTCCTCCAAAGAAGAGCAACACTGGCCAAAAGGCATACCAGTGGATGCCATGGTCATAGCAACAGCCACAAAGAAGGAACTTGCTGAGGAAAGTCTGACTATCCATCCTCCTAACAAGGAGTCTAGGACTATGGATAGGTTTGGGAAGCACATTTATGCTTCATCAACCTTTGCTCTCTGGTCCTTGAACTACATGGTGCACTTTACAAGGTTACAGAGGGCTCTAATCAAACAGCTGTCAGATACTCTCTTAGAAGAAGTAGCTAAAGGGGTATGCGACAAAATTTGCCTCTCAGCTCTCCACCCTTGAAGTGATTTCTAACTCATCCATGAGGCTGATTGCCTACACAGCTGAGGGGACAACAAGATTGGTGGGTTCAGGCATAGCCATCAGAGAGCACTCCTGGTTGCGCTTGTGTGATTTTGTGGAGCCATTTAAAGTGTCATTCATCAATGGTCCATTTGACGGATCATCCCTTTTCGGTCCCATGGTTAAAGACACTCTGGCCAGATGTGAAAAAGACGGAAAGACTTTCTGCCATAGGCGTATGTTTCTCTACTCCTCAGCGGCCTTACTCTAGGAACCAGAGAAGTGAGAGACTATGGTTTAAAAAATTCCAAAGTCCCTTCCAGGATTCAAGTGGCAAAGACTTTCCCAGGGGCTGAGGGAGAAGTAATAGAAGATGCCGCCATAGGGGCAGAACCAGGGGTCCAGAGATTTTTTCTCTGGTACTTCCTACCAACACCCTTGAAGGGAGGCTCAATTGCCCTCCTCTGTAGGCAGTTGGGGGACAGCTATCCTTACACCAATCCCACATGGCAACTGATAACTTCAGACAAATCAGTGCAGGAAATCATATCCAGAGGTTACAAAATTCCACTTTCTATAAGTCCAGAACCCCAAAAAAGACTCCCGGATGTTCCACCCAATCACAGGGAAGTAGCAGTCATGGAAATTCAAAAACTGCTTGGCAAAAGAGCCATCCAAAATGTCCCACCAGATCAAACAGGATCCAGATTTTACTCGAGGTTCTTTTTAGTATAAAAAAACAGGGGATTAGAGACCCATTTTGGATCTCAGCCAGTTCAACAAGGCAGTTCAGCAAACCAAATTTTGGATGGTCTCAATGCAGTCTATACTTCCATTCATGGAAAAGAATGATTGGGTGGCTCTATAGACCTCCAGGATGTGTGTTAACACATAAGAATGGCCAAACCCTCCAGGGACTTCCTTCGCTTCCAGCTGGGAACCAGTCATTTCCAATTCAGAGCACTGCCTTTGGACTCACCTCAACCCCCAGGGTGTTCACAAAATGCATGGTAGTGGGAGCAGCTCATGTCATACTGTAAGGATTTCAAGTCTTTCTATACCTTGACTACTGGATCCTCACCACTACCACCAGGCATCAAATAGAATGGGCAAGAGATTACACTCTGCATCTCTGTACATCTCTAGGCATCACAATAAATTATGAAAAGTCAAATTTACAGTCCTCACAGTAACTAGAATTCATCTGAGCTCTGTTAAACAATCTTAAAGGAACAGCTTCACTCCCACTGGAAAGACTGCAAAGGATCAGATCTCAGGTCAGCCAAATTATCCAGTGCATATGCATTTCAGCCAGAATAGTCTTTCAAGCATTAGGCTTGATGGCCACCTCAATCACTCTGGTTCTCTTAGCAAGATACCACATGCGAATCTTACAATGTTACTAGCCTCCCAGTGGTCTCTGATAGACAAGCCAATGTCTCAACACATCCTGATTACCAATCGCTCCAAACAGGATTTTTCATGGTGGCTCCACTCCAACAAGAGTCTTTCAGGCCAACCTTTCTTCCTTCCACAAACCCTAGCCATAGTGACCATGGATGCCTTCCATATAGGGTGGGGGGGCATTATCTGGGATAGACAGTCCAAGGTACGTAGTCCCACCTGGAGGCCAACTTACACATCAATATTCTAGAGATGAGGGCAGTGCTGTTAGCACTGCAAGCAATTCAGGATGATCTTCTTCTAGGAATGGTAGCAATTCAGATGGATAACATGTTGGTAGTTTGGTATACCAACAAGCAAAGGGGAAACAAATCTTAACCATTTTGTCGAGAAGGCCTCATAGTTTGGCAATGGGTGATTTCTTCCAACTCCCTTCAAACAGCAATGCACATTCTAGGGACCTCTAATGTGATAGCGGACAAACTGAGCAGGACTATTCTCATGGCTCATAAGTTTTCTCTCAATCCTGTGGTGGCAAAGAGATTTTTCATCACTGGGGCCAACCTTGTTGAGATCTTTTTGCATCCCCTCTGAACAACAAGTGTAGCAGTTACTCTGCCCTAATTCCCTCCCTGGGTGAATCACCCAGAGATGCTCATCTCCACGACTGCCCCCCTTGGTCTTCTCTATGCCTTTTCCCTGACTCCTCTGATATCTCAATTTCTAAAGAAAGCCAAGAGGTTGGAGAATTCAATAATCCTCATTGCCCCCTTTTGGGATTGACAAGTTTGGTTTCCCTTCCTTTGGCCTCATCTTCTTCAGAAACTATGGATTCTGAACCCAGCCCCAGATCTGCTGTTTGATCCGGAAGGCATGGTTCATCCGAACCTCCAACATCTCAAGCTCATGGCATGGCTTCTCCAATTCCCATGATTGACAGACATCCTTCCCTTTCCTCTCCTGTCTGACAAATCATTGTGGCCCATCACAAACCTTCTACCAGGAAACCGTATCAAAGTAAATGGGAAAAATTTGCAAGTTGGGCCCTTATGAATGAACTTGATCCTTGTACTACCCCTGTTCATAAAGTTTTGGATTTTTTGTCTAACCTCTATCAGTCTGCTTCCTCTACCTCAACAATTAAAGTCCATCTTGCTTCAATCTCTAATTTTCATATGGGGTTGGGTGGGTCATCCCTTATGTCACACAAACTTTGTAAAGCCTTTTTAAATGGAGTCATAATGTTAAGACCTCCAGTTAAAGAACCCATTCCTCCCTGGGATCTATCACTAGTTCTTAGGTCCCTTAATTTGCCTCCTTTCGAACCATCAGCTACATGTGACCTAAAGTTTCTGCTGTGGAAAACTTTATTTTACTGACTATTACATCTGCCAGAAGAGTATTTGAACTTCAGGTCTTGTCCTGCAAACCACCCTACATAATATTTCACAAAGACAGGGTCATGCTTAGAACGAATTCATCCTTTTTACTGAATGTAATCTCGGAATCTAATATCAGTCAGACTCTTTAACTACCGGTCTTTTTCCCTAACTTTTCCAGTAAAGGAGAGTATTCATTTATTAGACATCCATAGACAGCTATGCTTTTATCTTCACAGAACAAAGGGTTTCAGAAAATCATACCAACTGTTTATTGCCTTTTCCTTGCTTTCCTAGGTAACCCAGTTTCAAAGGTTACTTTATTGAAATGGCTCAAAGATTGTATTACATTTATCTGTTAGTCGAAAAGGATCTGCCTTTCATGCCCAGTCAAAGTCCACTCAACTAGAGTGGTGGCAATATTTGCAGTTTTTCATGCAAGGGCTTCTTCTTTATGATATTTGTGCAGTGGCCACTTGGTCTTCTCCTCATTCCTTTATCACTTATTACAAATTGGATCAAGTCTCTAGGGGACGAGCATCATTTGGTTAGATGGTGCTTAGGAATATTCTTCTGTGAGACCTCCCAAGATTCAGGTAGCTAGGGACTCTGTCCCATAGTCAAGGATTACATGAAGATTGACATCAGATAAAGAAGTTATGTCTTACCATAAAGTTCCATCTGTGTTGTCGATCATCACTACGCCTTGACATTCCGTCCCTCCTTCCCCCATCCTGAGACTCTTGTTGGATCAAATTTTCCCAGTACTGGCTTCATATTGGGGACACATATGTGGTCTCTTATTCTTATCTGCTATTGTCTGACACAAATTTAGGCAAACTCGATCTGAGGTAATTTAGAGAGGAGCATTATGGGTCAGTGGCAGCTCATGTTATTGGGCTGCAGGACTGCAGTCCCCCCAGCTGAAAACCAAAATAAAAAAATCCCGGAGCTCAAGCATGCATAAGAGGAAACTTGAATCTGGACTGCTGTTTAACCAGTCCGGAGATTCAGAGTAACTACATAGACTGCAAGGGGATCGGACTCCAAGGTCTGCAGTCTGTGAATGCTCAGAACGCATAGAGGCAGCGCATACATGAGTGCTCGGCATTCCAGTGCACAGGAGTATGGAAGAAATGACTGGCTGCTTTTAATGAAGCTTGGCTATTGGACAGCGCGATCTCCAGGTATTTAATTTAGGGGTGTGCGTGTGTAAAATGTCCCAGTTATGGGTTCGCGGGTTCATGGGTAGATGCTATTTAGCCTATTGTGCTTCTAAACTGTAGGACACAGAAGGCTTCCTTAGAAGCATTAGAGATAAGATTAGCTCTATCAAAGTGGGTCACAAGAGGTACCCAGTGAAGGCATGACGAGGGCAGGATTGGGGACTTATTCCAGAGTGGGGTGGGAGTCTGATTTCCCACATCCGCATCCTCTTCGGCATCCAGGTGTCTATGTCTATCATGAATGAGGTTTTCTGCCCAGAGTGGTGCCTGCTCCAGCACTTTCTGTTGGGGTTGTGTGTCCTGAGGTGTTTTGTCTAAGTTTTTAGGTCCTGGAGGTGTTCTTCTAAGAGACTTGGATTAGTAACTGGCATGTTTTGCTTTTCAGGGGGATACATGGCTTTTATCTGTTAGCATAGATCAGCTGAGTAGAGCAGGCGTTTCTCTGGGTGCGAGCTCTTTTCAGGGGTCGTTTGGGGCCCATCCAGAGTTTGTAGGTTCTTTCCTCTTGAGGTGAAAAGCTGAGGGTAGTCGGGGTTGCTGGTATTCGGGTAAGGTAGGGCCCAATGCCCTGTATTGAGTCTAGAGCCTGAACCCTTTCGTGATAGCGTGAGCTATATTGATCTGAATGCTAACCCTTTAGGCTTATAAGGTGGGCTAAGGAGAAGGTCTTTCTAACCACTTCAAATTCTGCATTTAATAAGGAGAGATTACTATCTCGTTTCTCCCACTATCTCTAATTACTTCTTCTGTGTAATGGATTACCACTTATAGTTTTTAGCACCTTTGTGTATTTTCCCAAAGGGAATGACTATGCCTCTTTAACATTTAACTTGAGGCAGTGGCTCTGGGCACAAACATCCCGTCTCTTGCTGGAATTTGGAGGATGCTGTCAAGCTTGAGAGACTGTCATATTCCCCAGTTTGGTCATCTACGGAACCATCATCATAATCCCCCCCGCAACAGAGGCCTCAGAAGTATACGAACAAGAGGTCTGTGAACTAACGGGTGTGGGGGCTGACTCTGTAACTGGATTCTGATTGGATGGCACCTGGGATTTTATCATGTGGGTTCTATTCTGACCCAGCTGGGTTCTATCATCTTAGCCAATGTGAGGTGTTAAGCTAGTATTATTATATGTGGCCAGTAATTATTTGTGTGAAGGCAGGTAAGGTAGGCTGTGTGGCTGTGGACTACCTTGCCTCAACTATTTGTTTAGTAACCTGTTTCAAATAAAACTAGGTTAAGAGGGCAGATCTGCCCTTAACAAAGCCCAGGTGGGTAGGGTCCAGGGTGTGGGCTCCCAATGTTCGTCTGTTTATGAGTTCCATGATGTCACCATAGCTTTCCTTTACAGACCAGACCAGTCAGTCTTATGGGGCGATAGTTCCCAAAGGGGTGGCACCACCCACCTTGGTGGGACCACTGTAGCTGTACGCCATTCTTTGGGTACATATCCTGTAGTAAGGCTAAGTTTGAACAGTAACTATAACTGGTGGCTAGAGAGAGTAACTCAGGTAGCAAGAACCTGAATTCCCTACCCCCCACCACTTGTGTAAAGCATTCAGATTTTTACCTCATATTTTTGTTCTGGTCTGTTCCTCATAAAATCTGTGGTTTTAGAGTTTTCTGGATTTTCAGACATTTGAATTTCAGACTTCATATATTTCAGAAAGTACATGGTAACACAAAACATTTTATTCTAGCAATTTACTAAGTTTATAAGATCAATATTTGAAATTTATCCCTGTTTTTGGGGCTGTATTCCCCCATTATTGGCTTTGTGCAGGCTTTTGTGGGCTAAGAGGTTGAGAGCTATGGTGAGAACTGAATTCACTGAATATGTTTGGGGCCGTATTCCCCCATTATTGGCTTTCTCCAAGTGTTTTGTGCTAAGAGATTGAGAGCTATGTTGAGAACTGAATTCACTAAATGATAGCCATTTAAGTTTCAGTCTTCCTGTCTTTTAAGAAACAGTTGATTTGGCATAGAGGTATATTGCTCTGACTGTAGTGCATAGGGTCCTGGGTTCAAGACCTGGCAGTGAAATGCATGAAGTAGCACAGCATTTTATTCTAGCAATTTTCCAAGGTTATACAAGCAATGTTTAAAATGTGTCCCTGGTTTTTGGGCTTTTGTCCCCCCCCCAATAAATTCTGGCTTTTTCCAGATTTCTTGTGCTCATGTGCTGCAAAGTTGAGAGATACAGTTGAGTGTAATGTGGATTTTACAAGGAGCTAAGAGCTTCAGGGGAAGAGAAGTTTAGTGCTGCTTATGCTGAGTCTCCTTGCATTATCAATAGCACAACAGGTGGCATACTTTCTTTTGATGCCGGAGGCCTTGGGTTCTACCAGTATGTGTATACAAATACATGATACTGTATTGTGTTGTACTTTTAAAGGGAGTGGATGCTGCAGTCCTGAGAATGTCCTCTTTGGTGGAGATACCTAGTAACTATCAACCTGTTGTCAGTTTGCCATCCATTCCCTATTGCAATATTACTAACATATCATTTTTTAATGTAACATGGGCATTTCATTCTTCATGGGCAACAGGCACTTTATTTGTAGATGAAACAATGAAATATAAAGGTGTTGTAGCAGCAACCTCTTCATTAGTTACAGATCTCTTTAATTTGGAATTATTTAGATGACTTTTACTTCTGCAGAGATTATGCATATTTACTGATACTGGTGGATTGTAGAAGTTTGAGTAGACTTTTATGATGGAAATGTTCTGAAATGGGCAGTTTTGTCATTATTGGCGCATGCATTTTGTTTCATTGTTTACTGAAAAAATGTTCAAAACAATAAATTTAAAATGCCCTCTAACAACTGTACTGTATTATATAAGGAATATAATTTAATACAATCAGAAAGGTGTATCAAAGAGCACATGTATGTTTCATGTGTAAGGGGCCTATGATTTGAAAACAGCCCAAAGTTAATCTTTATCTGCCACTGGCCAGATGTATTTTCTTTGACTGTGGGTTTCAATGCTGTTTCAATGAATGTGAGTTTCAAAGGCAGGGAAGTTTTAATGCTAAGTCTATTTTCATTGTGAGACTTGCATTGCTTTGTTTAGCAGATGTCTATTAGCCTTTGTGCTGTAAAATGTAAAATAAAATATTTAAATGAAATCCAAATCACCAAAGAAATAAAGCAGTATGTACATTACACTGTTTATGGTAAATGGGGTGAAATACCCAAGTAATGGGTCATTGGAATGGCTGCAAGGGGAAGGCCCCATTTAACCATGATTTTGTGAGGGGGGAAGGGTGGCAAACTCAAAAACAGCCCCGTTTGAACTATACTTCTCAACTGTCCAGATTGTCACAGAATGAATAGATTTTTGCTTCTTATTTTTGGTTTGTTCCTCATAAAATTTGTGGTTTTCTGGCAAATCATTTAGGAATGACGTCACTAACTAATGACAGACATTGAATTTCAGACTTCATACCCTTCAGAAAAATGCATGCTAAAGCAAGACCTATTATTCTATCAACTGTCTAAGTTTATACAACAGCAATTTTTAGTACTGTCTGTATGTTCCCCCAATATATTTGGCCTTGTCCAGATTTCCTGCGTAAAGAGGTTGAGAGGTATGTGCAAATAAATTGCTTTATAGAATTAGGTATATCCAAACCTCTCAACTGTCCCCGACTTTGGCTCAAAATGTTGCTCTCCCCTAATAATCCCTCTGCAAAATGGCAATTTTGGAAGAAAATGTGGAGGGTTTACAATTAAGAAATAATTGTAATGATCAGAGTTATAGATTACTTTTATTTCAGAAATGCATGTAGATTCTCTTATTTTGTCAGCTGCTCAACTTAACAGTACTAATATTAAAAAGTGTCCCTTCTTTGAGAGGTTCCCAGGTGTATTGTGTGGCTGTTTTATATTTTTGCATCACATTTTTGATCCGTTTTTCATAAAATTGTGTTCTTCTGGCAAATTAGTGGCAAATCATTAAAGACTGAAGTTAGAAAATAATGACAGACATTTGAGTTTCAGATTTCATACCCTTCAGAAAATTCATACTAATGCAAGACCTACTAGTCTATTATATTTCTAAGTTTATAAGAGCAATATTTAAAATCGTCTTTATTTTTGGGCCATTGTCCCACTTCTATTTATGGCTTTGTCCAGATGTCTTGCTCCAAGGTTGAGAGGTATGACAAATGTGTCAGGGCCCTCACCATCAGCCAGAGACATTTCAAATTGTGACATGCTTGTTGCAACCCACTCCCCCATGTAGTGACTCTGGATGTGTCCAAGCAAGGCAAGGAGCAGATATGCAGTGTAAGTGTACAGAGTATCCCCCCATCCAAGGTAGCCACAAGTAGTACAGTGGCATTTTATCTGTCCTTGATTTTGCAGAATCTTCTTTTTTTGTCATATTTTTATACTGTTGATTTATGCGTATTATTATTCAGAAAATGCATGTTGTTGCACTGCCTGTTGCTCTGTGTTTAAGTAGCAATGCTTTAATGACCATCAGGTAAGCTTGTCTGAGAATATAAGATTCAAGTAAGCTTTAATAACCATACTGTTAAAGAATCACCAACATTGGAAGCCTTTTTGTTGTTGCCATGCAGAGAATATTTGCCTAACTAGATAACGTATAAACCTTAGGTATTGAATTACATATGACAGTATTTGTAATAAAGGACAGGATTACAGTATTTTCAAAAGCTCGTTACATTTGTTGGAAACTTGCAGTCATCTTTGCAGGCTTTACCCGTAAACTAAATAGAATGCCAATCTATCATGTGTAGTCCATAAGCTGTGCAGTAATCCTTTAAGCAATTTATCTTGAGATTGTTTCTTGTTTGCTGTTCATTTTTTACTTTGATCATGTTTTCTCCATGAAACAAGTAGATAGTTGCCGTCAGGCAGCAGGTCTTTTTTGGATAAGAAACATTTTTACAAGTGGGGGTATCACAGATATTGTTATTTTCAGCATGTTACTTGGCACTTTTATAAAGCTGAATATAAATTATAATTTGAACTGCAGTGCAAGAAGTGGTTTGAGTTGAATGCTGCTTGTTTCTTTATACTTGATTTTGACTGGCATTCCTGTAATGTATTTAAAAAGTAATTTATTTTTTCATGCCTCACAACCTTTTTGTTTCCATTTAGATATTAAGTAAGCTGTCATGTAGCCAATGCATTGAAATATTTTTTTCTTCTATACTTCATTTTGTCTTGATTGGACTCTCATAATGACGGTTTGGCATCCAGGGCAGCATATTTAATTAAAGTACCAGTTTCTGTGGTTTTGAGCATGGCTCCACCCCTTTCTAGTTGGTCATAGCCCTTCCCATTGGCCCCACCCATTCAACTGTCTCCTAAAGCCCCCTTTGATTTGAAGTCACCAGCTACCACTGTTATGGGTAAAGCCTAGCTAAAGAGTTTGGAAGGCATGAGCTAAAATAAATGGCCGAGTCGGTTCCGAGGCTTGGAACAGACCCCACAGTCAAGGATTAGTGAAGTTCGATAACACAGATGGAATGTTATGGTAAGACCTAACTTCTTTTTCTGTACCCATTTTAGCTGTGATGCATGCACTACTAGATGAACATGGATACTTTCAACTCTAGTTATTAGCTCCTACCAGCTTCCCAACTGACATTATTCCTCTGTATTACCATGTTCCTGTCTCCTTCATGTTCTACTATTTTAACCATCTCTCTTGATGCATTTTGTTGACTTCACTGTCATGGCTGGCAGTTAATGTAGCTGATTAAGGAGATTAGTTGTTAATGAATTGCACCTTGTATTCCAGGGTTTGAGTCCCTCAGCATCCGGTTGCATACTGGGTGACTTTGAGCAGGTCACTCTCCCTGACAGTGTTCCCAGACATCCCCTGAAAGGGACATTGTGCCCACTGGGCTTTTACATTTCTAACAGCTAACATGTAATTGTGAGTTTAAGTGTCATCACTGCTAGTTTTTCCTTTATATGAGCTGTGCAAGACTACCTTTAAATTTACAGGGAACTACATTTTCACATACAGAATACTTACCTCACAACATCTCCAAGTCGAACTCTGAGGTTATTTCGTGTTACTCGGTTCATTCGCACTTTTTCCTCATTGCAGCTGTTATCTGTCAGGACAATGCAGACTGCTTCTCGCCTTTTCTTGCCCTTTAGTACCACAGTATCCCCACGGAATAGTTGAAGTTCATCCATCTTTTGCTGCAGTCAGAGTGAGACAATGTCATTTACATACAAACAATCAAAAGTGTAATGTTTGTAATAGATCTTACATCAAATATCAATAGAAAATCACACAAGTTTATTTCCTTTTATTTCCTTTTAATTCCACCATATTTAATGTGTAAATATACATTTTCATTTATAATTACATCTAAGTTATCCAAACTCATTTTGCCTTAGCTTACAATGTTTGTAGACTATGCATAAACACTGTATTGTCTCTTTAGCTAAGTTAAGTTTGATCTAGGAGTATAACCTACATGTTAAATTAATATGTGGCTGTAAACTATGCCCAGTGGATTGCATTTGATGTCTGCCATTAGTATGTATCTGAACAAATTTCTTAGCAATCCAGTGCTCCCAGTTTACCCCCAAAAGAAACATACCTGACATTTTACCAAGGGTGCATTCTCTTACGACCCCCAAAGATATGCACATATAATATTATGCAGTTTTAAGGCAATTTACACACTTTAAAGTGATACTCTGTAATATTTGGCCATGTGTCCAGTTAACCGATCAACACAGCTATTGCAGCAGTGCATAATAAATTAGTAGATTTCAGAATCCATTAAAAAGAAATGACAGAACTTCAAATCGTTCCACCATCTGTGAATATTTGAATTTGTACAGTTGTTACACAGAAGAGTACTACTTTGTTTTCTTTTGGACATTTATATGTTGTCACAGCTGTGCAATATGTTCACATATCACACATCTAGATAAGGGACACAAGATGTATTGACTGTACCTAGACAATTCTTTATTGTCACTTCTGAGCATTAAAACTTCACATAAATTACCTGTTACATACCTGGGCGAGGGATATAATACTGTTGTCCTCATTAATTGCTTCATCTACAATCAGTCGATTGGGGCGCTGTTTCTGTTTGAGGATGGCTGTGGAAAAATCTTCCCCCTTGGTGCTGATTAAAAAATGTGAAATGACTCATTATTATTGTTTAAAAATAATATAAACTTTAAAACATTTCAACATTTCCTACTCTACAAATAATCATGTATATTGCTACTAGTGAATTGTATAGATTGTAGTTTTATTGGCTTCTCTTTTTACTTTATGTTACCTTTATTTATTTATTTATTTGTATATTTACACTTTTGTCATCTGGGTTAGTCCCAGTCCCACTCCCATTAGACCAGTTACCTCTTTTCAGGAGAGACTTGAGAGTATTCATACTGACTAGGGCAATTTAGCCCAGACTCTAAGAAACTTCCCCTACTCTTGCTGCTGGAAGGGTGCTTAAGCCAATATAGAGAAGAAATAACATTTATTACTGGAGCTGGAGGGTGGAGATGCAAATGCTGATAAATATTTTGGTAAAATGTAGCAGAAACTGTTTACCGAATAAGGAGTTCTAAATGCAGAACTGCAAGCTGACAGATTAAAAAATGAGGTCTTGGTTCATTTGTTGAGGAAGCCTGAACCAGATGATGAAAATGCTCTGGAATGGTCACAGGCAATAAAACAGTGTGCTGATTTGGACTAGGAGGAACCTATAAAAACAGCTGAAAGCAGTTGGTTGGGCTCCTTAGAATGTGACACAGGAAATGAACAGAGTCAGCAGGGAACATTTGGAATGGGGCATCGGAAGCCTGGGCTGCTCTAAAGCAAGAAGAGACAAAGCTATGTCATTTATCTTATATTATGAATATGGAAGGCTTTAAAGACATACTGAAATAGTCTCTATCCCGTTTACCCACCATGTCATACATTGGGCAATTAGCACTGTTCAACGCTCTTTATTTCTATAGCAGGTACAGGTTTTACAGGCTCAGGTTGCCAGCCCAAGGCCCAAATACTGAAATAGTGGACTGCCTAAAATGTTTTTTTTTTAATCTCATGATTCCAACCCGCTTAATTTCTAAATTGTACTACGCGAAGATATAATCAGTGTGGGCAAGCGGATCACATACAAAAAATTTGTGAAATTAAATACAAATGTTATATTGTTGGGCATTTTTGGTTGGACTATCATAGAAACAAGGAGATTTACAAAGGTAAAGGTGTATGAGTACAGCGAGGTAGAACCTGATACTTCTACACGAGAAACTGAAGAAGAAGAGTTTGAAATAAATACAAAATATAAGGTAAAGGATGATGAGATACATGGGAAAACCTTACAAATAAAGGTCTGTGAACAATAAAATAAATTTAAGGTATTACCTGAAGAAGATGAGTGCCAAGCTAAGATAATAGGTTCTCATGTTAGAGATAGAAAAAGGAAAAAAAATGCTGAGGAAAACTGGTATCCAAAAAGGTAAAGAATAATCTTTGTGCTTGCATCTGTAAATGCAACTAGAATAAGTAATTCAGAAAAAATGAACAGCAGTTGTAAGATGATGTAGCAGCCATAAAGTAGATGTAATAATCCTATTAGATGTAAGTATATAAAATGCCGGACAGAACAAATTACATATAAGATATGTGGGGTGGTAACAGTCATACAGTGTTTAGAAGAAGATAAATGTTTGGGCTTTTTACTATTAACATACCTACCTTTTGTGTACTGAATGTTTACTGAATAACACCAGGTAGAGTGCTAATTCTGGACTGCTATTGAAATGATGTGGTGTTAAGACTAATAACTATATATGCAAGTACAAATTTACAAAACATTTCATACTCTACAAGGACATACAAGGTTACTTTCTGGTTAATATGCCTATTATTCTTATAGGTGGTATGCAAATGGATCTAAGGCATAGAAAACAATTGAGAATGATATTTGATATGGACAAGATATTTTAAGAAACCTTGATTTGCAGTTAGGCAAGGAATGCTTATTTGCATATACAAGAAGACAGTTAAAATCAGAAATAGATTATATTATCTTTAGTAAAGAATTAAGAAAATAAAAAAGCAGAAAGTGAATTAATACTTTTTCTCAATCATGTAGCTGTTATATCAGTATTCAGGGAAAGTGCTGTAGTTAAAAGAACAGGAACAGGAATAACAAGTCTGACTGGATCTGCACTACTTTACGGATTATGCTGGACTTGACAAACAGACTTTATTTTATGATTATTTAGGATTACAAAGTGTTGAAATTATACTACTGGGAAACAATGGTGGTTACAATATAAATAGAAATATAAAAAGTTCATATGGAAATTATCAGTATGAATTAGTATTATATATGAATAAATATATAAAGAATCTGAAAATGGGCTGGAAAGTTAGAATGAAAGCTAGCTTCAAATTAATAATAATAAGAATTCTGAGGAAGTCTTATGACGAAAGCGTGAAATAAAGTGTTTTGCTATGCTATAGTGGACTTTTTGTTTCTACCTTGGTTCCAGTTTAGTGTTTTGGTTACGTTTACTGGTTGCAAGCTGGTTTGACAGAATTAGTATTTTTTAGTACTTTCAGTTTTTCCATATCTATGATTTTGCTTGTATCTTTTCAAATTGCCTCAAATTATTTGTTTGAAAGAATCAAAAAGCAGAACTACATTCACTAAAGGGCTGGATTGTCTAGTGAGATATAAAAATGATATAGTGATTTCCTTTGGCTTAGCCATTGTTTTCTTCACACTGAGTTACATATGCATAGATGCAATGCTGTTAACTTGTCAGTTATTCCCTTATGTTGAATAAGGAGTGTTGAACACCTTTCTAAACCTAAGGTTAATAGTGTGCATGCTCAGTCCTTCATGAAAGGCTGGCACCTTAACAGTATCATTTAGTCCATGTCAAAAGTAGGCCACTATGCCATTTTGGATAAAGTGTGTTATGACTCTGCCCATGATGTGCCAGGTTAGAGGCATAATTATGAGTTTTGGATGAGAAGTCCAAGATAACAAACTACATCTTCACATCGTTAACATAAAGTAGCCTATGCCAAAATCAAATCATTCTTATAAAGAGAATATAACAAGTTTGTAAAGATCATGCTGTCAACACATAAAATAGTGAAGAGTTACATCACAATTTTGTTGATTAAGCAGCAAGGAACAGAACATGGCATATGGAGGAAATTCCTGACTTGGCATAATGGTTAAGGTCCTTAACCTCACAAATACAAGGTATGGGGTTTGATTCTCACCTCTAGTTATTGGCACAGGCAAACATATGGTTAAAATAATTGTGAGTCTAATTACAAACCTAAAGCTTTTCAAATAAATTTGGTAGAAAATACATTTTAGGTTACTGAGCCAAATATTATAGCAGTCAGCAAGCAAACTCCTGTGTAGGATCTCCAGTCCATATAATGAACAGCAGTATTATGCAGGGACCGGACAGCAGTCAGTATTATATCTCAAAGCCATATTAATATATACAATAAGTGCCATAATTAGGTAGATGTTCTTTGATTCTTTTTTCACTAGTTTCTCCAAAGACCACAGGAAGAAGGGAGATAAAATAGCAGCTGCCTAGCAGTCACTGAACCTTTTAACAGAAGCAAACACACACATTACTCTGTGAGCAGGAACAATTTCTTCTGAGTCAGAGCAACAAAGTGTGTGTGTGTGTGTGTGTGTGTGTGTGTGTGTGTGTGTGTGTGTGTGTGTGTGTGTGTGTGTGTGTGTGTGTGTGTGAAACAGACAGGGAGAGAGCACTGTGGATAACCAATAAGTTGCTTAGAGATCAGGCATCCACACAATTTTAAGAACTTTAGGAAAAATTACTTACACCCCTGCCTATACATTCTGTATATTTGTATTTATTTGTAAGGAGGTTCCCACCAGGTATGGTCCGTTTTTGGGCAGACCAATGGAGGAAATCTTCAGTAGCATTGAACCATGCAACAAGCATACAGTGAGGATAAACATTATCATATATATAATGCTACAATCAGATTCACTGTGCCCAGTTAGTTCAGTCATTCACATCATGTAGCCATTAGATCCATTGTGCAGTCAGTTTAGTTATTCACATCATGTAACCAACAGATTCACTGTGCTAAGTCAGTTCAGTCATTCACACCATGTAACCATCAAATTCACTGTGCACAGTCAGTTTTATCATTTTTGTTGTATAAACATCAAATTCATTGTGTAGTCAGTTTTATCGTTCACATTGTATAACCATCAGATTTTCTGTGTACAGTCATTTTTATCATGCAGATTGCATAAACATCAGAATCACTCTGCACAGTAAGTTCAATAATTCATGCGATGCAGCCACCATCTTCATTGGGCCCAGCCAGTTTAATCATTCATGCTATGAAAACATCAGATTCACTATGCATAGTCAGTTTTATTGCTTATAGGTTCATAGGTTCATAGGCAAGTATAACACTAGCTGTGCTTGTGGGCCATTTTAAGCCTAGCCAATCTCCCTTTTGTGCTTATGTTGTATAAACATCAGATTCACTGTTTACAGTGACTCGTTCTAGTTATATTATATAATCATCAGCTTCATTGTACACAGTATATTTTATTATTCCTGTTGCATAATCAACAAATTCACTGTGCAGTCAGTTTTCTCATTTGTAATGTGTTACTATAAAATTCAGTACGCTCAGTCAGTTTTATCATTCATATTGTATAAGCTTCAGATTGCCTGTGCACAGTCATTGTTAACATTAATGTTGTATAACATCAGATTTGTTGTTCACAGTCAGTTTTATCATTTATGCTCAATAACCATCAGATTCTCTGTGCACTACTCTTATTATGCATGTTGTATAAATGTCAGATTCACTACGCGCAATCATTTTTGTTATTCACACTTTTTAAACATCAGATTGACTGCATGCAGTCAGTTTTATCATTCATGTTGCATAAGCATCAGATTCATTGTGAACAGATCACTTATATCCTTATCCAATGAAGAGTGAGCATACTCAGAAGCTATGTAAGATTCCAGGAAGTGAAGTATAAGCTAAGTTACATACACATTTCAGGATTAGGTGTATAAATTCTTGTCAAACAAGCAGTCTAGCTTTTTAGAAGTAGCACAACAATCCTAGAATTAACTATGAGCATTAGGAAAACAAAGTAGCGATGCGAACTGAGAATATCAGCGACTGGTATAGACTGAAGAAATGCAAGCAGTATAGTGCTAAAATCATATTTCTGACTAGTAAATCTTAAAGATAACTGGGAAAGCTGACATTTAAAAGTGTAAATGATAAGGAAGTTATTTTTTAGAATGCAAGGGTAACGTAGAAACCAAGATATTTCTGTTGATTTAATTAGACTGCATGTAAGAAAAAGAAGAATGATTAAATTACTTGAAGAGGGTTTGAGGTATAAGAATTATGTTTTGCATTATGTTGAGGAGTGCTGATCAGCCATGAGAGGAAGGGAATGGACCCTTTTCAGTTTGAGATGGCATTACAACTGCATATCCAGTTGCCAAACTGATTTTTTTTCAGTTCATTCCTGAAAGGGGGCATTTTGGCTGGTTTGATGTAGTTCTGTTGTTGGGTGTTTTCATAGCCTAGGTACCAGAGTAACAAAGGTAGTTGCCCTAAAGTGATTACATATTTTGGAAGTTTTGACAAGGTATAAGCACTGTGACAGTCTCCAAGACAGAGAGTACCATGCAAGAATGTTTAGGCATTCATTTTGGAAAGTGAAGTTTAGAATGAATTATTCGTTAGCACAAAAATCCTGAATTCCTTTATGTGGAAACATCAAATCCTAGAAGTAAGATAGTCGAAATTACTACTAACAGTGAGAGACAGGCAGAATCAACCAATGGTATAGCCAGGACTGGTACTGTAAGTTGACTTTCAGAATGTAGCCCTCTTCCATGCAAGAGCAGCCTCTACTCCCTTCCAGAAAAAAATCTTAAATTACAATTCTTTCAGCCAACCAGGTAGTTTAAAAAGCAAAGTCACTTCCAAAACATGTAACCATAAACAATGAGAAATATGTATTCCAAAACTAAATTCTCGCACATCTTTTTGTATATAACAAGCAAATTATTTTAAAAAAGTCAAATAATGACCCTGATTTCTTCAAAGCAGTTTATTCCCTTGGTGCCTCAGCTTAATAGCTGTCTAGGGAAAGCTATGTTTTTTATTGATTGTTTTTGTTTTCAGTTAGTATTTTCAACATCGCCATCAACTCCCTTTTTCACATTTTGTACCTGGAGTTGGGTATCACATCAACAGTGACAATCATCTAGATTTTATTTTTGAAAAGTATATGCTTGTACATGCCTGGCTACTCCATGGGAAATTTTCCTTAGAACTACTGTGTTAATAATTCTGTAACAGCCAATTTACAATCTGAGGGGCTTAGGATGAACTAGATAGACCATTAAAAACAATAAAACATCCACAGGGTCAAGATACTTTATTGAGTTAAGCACTTTTATTCTATCAGTTCAGAACTTCATCAGAATAAACTACCATGTTAATAAAATCCATTAGTGAATTATATATTACATTATGGAATCACATTACCAGTCACATGAAAAACACATAAATATACAAAATACTTATATGCAACATACGTACTAGAAACGTGTAAAAGTGAAGTTTAAAGTCATTGTGTTGATAAAAAACTTAAAAATACACTTTCCATTCATTTTTTAAATTTATAATAAATTGTTTAAATCTACCCATATGACACGTGGTTGAACATGATCAACAACAAAGAACACAGACTTGTGAAAGGTGAGTTGTATAAGGTATTGTGAACATTGTTTATTTTAATGGAATATATGTGCTCATAAATTCTCTGTCAGAGCTGCTGTGTGATTTTAACCACATAGAAGGTTTGCCAGTTAATACATTGAGCAGTGCATACTAGAAACACACTATTACAAGTTTAGTGTTTAGAAACATCAAATGTCTTTTAAAAATTTAGAAAATTCAACAGGGGTTCATTGCGAATGAATCTACAGCTCATATACATACCACTCTTACATGCAGCACAAGAGTAGCTTCCACATGGGTTACTGGTGACAAGGGTAGTATTTTTCTAACTGCTCTGTTCAGCCCTGTGATGCAGAGGGACAAAGCCCTTACTATGCCTCATATGACATGAGTTCAACTAGTGGTACAGGCTCTGAAGGAGCTGGGTGGGGGAGGAAGGGAATGAGCAACTGACATAATGACTGAATTATAGCTAAACTCACTAAACTAGGTATAAATCCCTACGTCACAAGATGGGTTGCTAACTGGCTCACTGACAGAACCCACACTGTAAAAGTTGCAGACTCCAAATCTGACTTCAAACCAGTGACAAGTGGAGTACCACAGAGTTCAGTCCTGGGACCTCTCCTGTTTGATATCTACTTCTCTGAAGTACAGGCTAACATAGAAGACCTCTGGCTAATGAAGTTCACAGATGACTGCAAACTAGGAGCTATAGTCAAGTCCCCAAATGATGTGGACATCCTACAGAAGGGCCTCACTGAGACAGATGCCTGGTGTCAGAGCCATGGCCTCAAGCTCAATGCCAAAAAGTGCATTGTTATCCCCTTTGGTAAAAACTCTGTACCCATGAACTACCACATAGACGGCAGTCTTCTTAACACCGAATGTGTAATAAGAGACCTTGGGACCCAGGTGGACAGTAGTCTCTCCTTTGATAATCACATTGCCACAGTAGTCAGGAAATCCTTCTACATAGCACACCTCATCACAAAAGGGTTCTCATCCAGGAAAAATGTGGTCATTGTTCCCCTCTACTCAACACTCATTAGACCCATTATAGAGTACAATGGCCCTTTTGGAATGTACCTCACAAGACATCTGCAGCAGCTGGAAAGGCCACAGAAGTACCTCACAAAGAGAATTTCTGGCCTCAAACAGATGCCCTACACTGATCGTCTCAAAAAACTCCAGCTTTATTCTGTAGCATATCTCCTACTCTGAGGTGATCTCTGTCTAACATATGAAGCTATGTCAAACCCAGAGCTGTTGGACATGCTACACCTAAAGAAATCCCAATCCCTCTGAGCTACACGCTCTAGGGACCTAAACCTTGTCACCACAATAAACAAGACTTGCTGGAGGAATAGATTCCTGTCCCAGAGACTTTCCATACTCTGGAACAAGCTACCCATCTATGTCAAGCAAAGTTCCTCATTAACACTCTTCAAGAAAAATCTTGATGAGTGGATGGGAAATAGGAAATACACCCCAGGGATCACTTCTGTAGCTCTGCTCGACAGGGGCACAGGAAATTAACTTTCTTGTGTTGGTGTAAGCCAAGGAACTTTGTTGGCTAGGCTTACTTAGGTCCTTGGGCCGATAGCCTAGTACCTACCTATGAACATTGGTTTGCCCCTCCTGTGTTGGGGGAGACAGCTTAGGCTTACTGTAACTGCAGCATTAAGAGCCTGGTGAGCTCCATGCTGTAAGCAGTATACTACTTGGTCAAGAGGTTGCACATGTTCAGAAATCTGCTTGCACCTGCCAAAGACAGTGATTATGGAGCTTATAAGGCTGCAACTGGGTGCCACAGTATGATTCTGCACCAGTGTCCTTGATCTCTTCACTGGCCCTGGACATGGGTCATGTTAAGCCTGGGGGAAGGGTAAGGTGGCTCTGGTGGATCCAGTGATTGAGGAAAGGAGCCAGTGGCAGCTGATGGCCAATGGTAGGAAGTCAAAAAAAAAGAAAAAGAAAAAGAAGAAGAAGGACATAAACAAAAGTAAAGGTGAAGTTCAGATTGTGACATCCCCACACTGGGTCAGTAGTCAAGGAGCCTGAATCCTCACCATTGACATTGGAGAGGGATGTTCACTTGGAATACAAATGGATACACTCAGTATTTCCAGATGCAGCTCTGCATCAAGTATAATTTCCCTTAAGAGCACACAGGGAACACACTCAGTCTGGGCGGGTTGGTTTTCCCTGTCTTTTCAGATCCCCAGTAAGACTCTCCATCGGCACAGTCTGATATACAAACGACATCTAATTCTTTGCAAAATTCCAGCTAGCAGGAGGGAAGAATAATAGTGGCTGGGATCAGAAACAGACTGGAACAATATTGATGTGACAAAATTAGTAAGGCAATTATTCATAACATATCTTCAAGAACAACAATTGCTTCAGATTGTAAAAAAAAAAAAAACTACCAGAGAATGGAACATACTAGACATTTTCTGTGCTTCTAAAGAAATGACTTTTACTTTGTGTCAAGTTATAGCACCACTGATATGCAGTGATCATGGGGTTATAAGGGTTAAATTGTTGCTGTATAATTCTAAATGTATTTATTAATTATTGAAGCAGCCCAAATCAATTCCTGCATAATAATGCAGTCAACAATTCAGAGCAATAAGTAGTCCGCTTTTAGCATGCTAGTCTTCATCAGTGTACTCTTTGGTTCAGGATACACTGATGAAGGCTAGCATGCCAAAACTGGTCTGTTTATTGCTCTGAATTGTTGGCTGCATTATCATGCAGGAATTGTTTTGGGCTGCTTCAATAATTAATAAATAAATTTTGATCATTTTATCTCACAACTGGAGTGCTGGCTGATTTTGTTGCTTCGTTGGTTTTGCTTGTTTTTTTGGCCTTTGCATCTGCTGTATGTGCAGAAGCTCTGTTGAAGTCACTGGATAATTCTGCCAAACTGAAATATAAACCAATGCACAGAAGATTAATAACAGATTATATGGAAGCGAAGAAGTCACTATGTAAAACTAATTGGAGAGATGCATTATGTGGAAAAACTGCAAAAGAAATGTGGGAAGTTTTGAAAGAGAAATTGTTTGAGTGCAAAAAAAAAAAAATGTTTAACATCAGGATCTAGGCATACAATGTCAGGTGGATATATTGGTTCTATATTACATGAGCGAAGCTTTACTTAATCAAATAAGTAAAGCTCGAACTTGTAATATCGAAACCGTAAAATGTTGAACGACAGATTTAACCCTGGAAAACACTTCCCTTGGCAGTTCTGTGGAGAATGACCATTTCTCCAATTTGGGGCAATCTCAGAGTTGGTATATTTAGGTAGTGTGGGGGGCAATTTTGGATGTAAAGTTTTTTTTTGATTCGTTGAATTGGCCATTCGACAGTTTTAGCTTTTGATATTACAAGATCGAGATTTAGTTATTCGATTAACTAAAGCTTCAATGTTGTAATATAGATGCGATATATTTCTATAAAAACAAGATACCTGATTAAAGTGAGAGACAAAAAATATAAGAAATGGAAAAGAGGTTGAACTCCAACTTTGAAAACTGAAACAAAGAAGCTGAACAAACAAATTAAGCATAATATGAGACAAGATTAAGAAACTGAAGAAAAATTTATAAAGATATTGAGCATAATAGGAAACCATTTTGTAGACATATAAGATGTGGAAGGAGTAAGGATATACAAATCGATAAACTGTTTGCAGAGTCTAAAATTTATTCTCAAACACAACAGATTATAACTATATTTACAAAATCTTAGTCAAAACAGTTTGGCTCCACAAAGGAGGTGATAAATTGCCCTAGTGACATCCAGGTAACCTCAGATACTGCAATCAAATTATTATACTGAAAAAGAACTATGCAAACTGGATTTAAACAAAGCACAGTGAGGAGACAGAATTAATAATAATGACCTGAGAACACTTCAGCAAAAACTTACATCACCATTATATCTATTATTTACTAGGCTATTTGACTAGTACGGACATTAAAAGCTTGATAAGTTACCTGGTTGGTTAATGACTGAACTGTCTGTATAACGTGGGTACTGAACTGTTTGCTATGGCATAATTTTGTATCAGTGTGATTGGTGGTGGCTCTGAAACTTGACCTTAATTTCACTGTTTATTGATTGAGGCCCAGAACAGTTTTCTATTATTAGTGTTTGTTTTTACTGGCTGAGTAATAGGCTTTCTTATCTTTGCTGATAAGTTGTTTTGTTGAGTTCCTTAATTGTTTATATGCTAGTAAAGTGGGAGTTGTTTTATTTTTTTGTACAAACCTTCCATGCTCTGTCTCTTTGTTTCATGAGCTGTTTAGTTGCTAAGGATAGCCATGGGGAAGGTTTAGCTTTGACTGTTTTAATTCTGAGGGGACACAGTGTGTTTAGCATGCCTAAGAAGATGTAATTGAACTTACAGCCAACATTATGAACGGGGGAGTATTTAGTGAGTCATAGTTAAAGAGATGTGGTGTATTCATAAAAGTGTTTTTGCGAAAAACAATTTTCTTACCAGGCTTTAATGATTTGTTTTGGGGTTGCTTCTTTGGTACTTTATGGTGTAGGTAGGTAAGTGATCACTTAGGCTGCCTAACAGAGTTCCATGGAATAATACTTGACTTGGAGAGGATGTTAGAATCCAGACAAAGGTGGATTGTATGGTATTGGCTTGGTATATCTAGTTGGTGTGGTTATAAGAAGGATGGACTTGAAAAGATGTATATTATTGCTTGGATTTTCAGACTATATAGTTTGCCATTATAGTTTACATACATATTATATTTTTTGTATAGTTATAGTATGTTTATATACATATTATAGTTTGAATATTACACTCAGAGGTGTCCGCTTTGTGAAGAGCTCCAGTAATCCTTTTGACATTAACTATGCTTTGGATAAAGTGTTTCGTGACCATTGGGTTGCAGCAGTCCACAGTTGTGTCATGGACTGGCTCTCTGTTTTGCTTGAGCATGATCAACTCAAGCAACAAAAATTAAAACAGGAGTTGCAGACTTTATCAGTTGAGATTACAAGTTCTGTTAACTCCCGTAACTTGAATAATTTAATGGAGAGGGTTAATATTAAATTAAACTCTCTTGAGACCGAATTGGTTGAATACAAAAAAGCAAAACTGCTCAGAGATATCAGGGATAATGAAAATGAGTGGGCCTTTGTCTCACAAGCCAATCAGCAATGTGGGAAACAGCAACGGAAATGTGGAAGTTTTAAAAAGCTTCACTCAGTGTCTTTTACTTCCTCAGAGTGAGCAGATCACAGTGTAGTTCGCGATAGTGAAGATAATGAATATCCTCCCTTACCGGTTGCCCAACAGCCAATGGAACATGAATGCCATTTTTGGAGGGAAGGGGGCAACAACAGAGAATATTTCAATCGTAAGCAAGGACGTAATGGGTCCAATAGTAACAGCAAAGGAAATGGTTAACAGCTATTCCCGTCCCAGCAGCAATTTACTAAAAGAAGTAGATGGCAGTGACTGTTGTGTTAAGGACTTTAATGTGGTTGTAAATTTGTCTGGATGTAATTTATCTCAGGAATAGTTCTCTGTTCTAAATTTGGGGTTGAGATTTATCCCTAATGTGCTACCGAGAAGACATGTTTTAAAACAGGAAATTTTCCGTTTTGTTCGTAAACTACATTTGAAAATGTTCTTTGCGAATTCTGTTAATAATCTGCTGAGCAATGATGAATTAGAATCAGTGAATGAGAGTTTTTATTCTTGTTGTCTGGATTTGAATCAGAGTGTAGAGTATTTACAGAGTAATGCTTATTGTCTTATTGATACTTCTTCTATTCCTGTTAAAAGCAAGTTCATTCCTCCATACACTAATTAAAGTGTTATGCATTTTAGTTCCATGTTGAACTTTGCTGTAAATGGAGTGTGAAAGGATTTGTTAGATGATAAAAATAATATCTGTTATAATTTAACGTTGCATGAATGGAAGGCTTTACAGGAACTTAAGGAAAGGAAAGATTTAGTCATAAAGCCAGTGGACAAAGGAAACAAAATAGGTATAATGCATTTCCAAAAGTATTATAAAATGTGTTTAGACCACTTGTCAAATGAAGAAGTTTATGAAGTTAGTGAAAATAACATTTATAAAGACGCTATTATGGAATTTCAGAGTTTACTACATAAGGGTGTTAGATTAGGTTGTCTGTCACAGGATGATATACAGAAGAAATTTAACAATGAAGGCTGTGTTTTAGCTACATTTTTTGTTTGCCCAAAATACCTAAGGATATAGATCATCCGCCAGGACATACAATTATTTCAGCCTGTAAGTATTTTCTACATAATGTTGGGCTTTTATTACCGAAATTGTTACTCCCACATGTCTTAAAGATTCCTTCCTATGTTAAGGATAGTTTCGATTTTTTAAGCAAAATTTCCTCTCTAACATGGAACAAGGATATGTATTGGATAACTTTAGATGTTAAAAGTTTATATACATTGATTACACATAATGATGGATTGCATTCTTTGTTCTATTTTTTGGGAGATAATCCTAATTATATTGTAGATTTGGTACATTTTTGTTTGACAAATATTTTTTTATATTTAATAATTAATTATTTAGACAAAAGCAGGGTACTGCCATGAGGGCACCTTTTGCCCCCATGTACGCACATTTGTTTATGGATCATTTTGAATTAGAATGTTTATATAAACATAATTTTATGAAAAAAATATGTTAAACATTATTATTGATGCACAAATGATTTGATTTTCATCAGTGAAGGAGGGATGGCAGAAGTTTCCCAGTTTATTTCAGATTTACAACTTAATAGATATAGCTTGCCATTCGATGGACTACAACATGGAAAGAGTGTAACATATTTAGATCTGATTTTGCATGGAATAGATAGTGAGGAAATTTATACTTGGGTACATAAAAAGTTTCTAGATGGGAGTCAATATCTATATGTCACTAGTTGATATCCCCCTCATCTTTTGGCAGCATTGCCATATGGTGAATTTTTTAAGATTATCTAGAATTTGTAGTGATAGAGAAGATCTATTAAAGGAAATAGAAGAATCTGCCAAAATGTTTCGAAATAGGGGATATAAAATTGATATAATAAATGAAGCTATACAAAAAAACATAGAGGTAGGAATGGACAATAAACCAACTGGAAGGAAATATAAGAAGATGTGTATTAATAGTTGTGATAATAAGAAAGATCAGATGTATTTTGTTTCTACTTATAATATCAAAAGTGAGGAAAAATGCAGAATAATGGAACATTATTGGAATTTTCTTTTGGGGGACGAAGATTTATGTAAGATATTGGAGAGACAACCTTTGATGTATTATAGACGAGGGAGAAATCTTAAAGACATGTTAGTACATGGTAATTTTGTTTTACCAAGTATTGACATTGATAATTCTCGAGTGACTGTTGGAACCCTTCATTGTAACACTTGTTCTGTTTGTAAACATGTGGTGGGTTTTTAAAATATATTAAAAAGATTAGGTTTACACCAAATGGTTTGTTTTCTTGTAACAGCAGAGGGGTTATTTATGTTTTAAAATGTGCATGCAATCTTTTTTTACATTGGGGAGACAAAGAGAATGTTCAAAATAAGATTGGTGGAACATATTAGAGATATTAAAAATCAGAGAGAAGATAAAACTATAGCCTCTCATTTCAAGGATAAACATAACAGTGATTCTTCACTGTTACAAGGTAACATTTTAGAACAGATACATTTAAGAAATAAAGATGAAACTTTACTTAAAGAACAATTTTTATATAGAGTCTATTTTTATTTTAAAGCATGACACACTGATTTCTGCAGGGTTAAATGTGGAAATTAATTGGAAGTGCTTTATTCAATTATTTGACTATGTAATTGAATAACTGATTGTCTGATATGTGTATATAAGGTACTGTTTGTTTGTTATATTTTATTACTCCTTGAAGGTTTTATACTGAGGTGCTAGAGAATAAAACGTTTGTGGATCTGTGCCAGTAGTTTTGAATTTCTTTTGTGTGGAGAGTTGTTTGTGGTATATATTTTGCCAGTCTATATTAACTTCACCCAGTATCATGCTTCCATGATGGAGTTTTGAGGAGGCCCTTAAGACAATATCTTCCAGTGTTTTAGCATTGTTACCTGGGGATATGCATATACCCTTGATTACAACATGCACCTTATATACTTCTTCTTTATACTTTTCTGTTTCATTTAATATTTTATTTCTCATTTTCCATATGTATACGTTATAGTTCATAAATCTACACAGATACAAGGAAAATGAATACTGAAGGAAGGATGCCAATATATCGTATTTTATTTTGCGAGGTGACATAAGAAGAAATATTTTTCATTCTACCTTATTGGCAATAATTTTTCATAATGGAAGAAATACAAATGATTCTTCTGCAAGGACATGTCCTTATTTCATACATTAAGTGGGGTATATAGAAGTGATGTAGAGAGACATGGAGAAATGCAATGCATTTTATGGAAAACTAATGGTTTATTTAAGGAATAGAAAAGAAATAAAAAAGAAAAGAAAAGATAATTGACTATATAAAATAAAAGGTGCTGTTGAAATAATTGAGACAACAGTATGCTGAACATCCTAAGCTGTGTCCTGATGAAGTGCACAACACATTGAAAAGGGAAGTAATTCTGTATACAAGATCAAGTATAGTGAAGATTGGGAATATGTGCATTCCCTGATGTTGTATGCTTTTGGTATTGTTATATATAAAGTTGTAGGGGTGTAGTGGCTTGCCCTTTGCAAAACAGCTGTGTTAATGTGATAGTATGCCAGTTAATGTGTGTGGTATGTGTTATTATTGTTACAGTGTATGTAATTATGTGATAGAGTGAGAGCTTGTGGTATATAATGGTTTTGAATTGCACGTGTTTAAATGCATGTCAGCTCAGTGTGGCACATTTGAACATTCATGTGAGTTTATGATGGATTGTGTGGTTGGTTATGTTTTTTTTTTGTATCAACTCTGGTTCGATTGTGCTATTAGGTTATTCAATATTTTTTTGTATCAACTCTGGTTTTATTATGCTATTAGGTTATTCAATATATACGCACAATAAAATATATGAGATTATGACAATGATACTGGAAACAAATATAATTGTTTCTCTCTGTTTTTTTTCTTCTCTCTCCTTGTCCCTTCATCCACCACTCCTATTTGCTTAGTATTTGTTCAAGATATGCTAATGTTTAAATATGTAATAGAAATCCATGGTCCTTCTTCTTCTGTGGTAGCATCTTTCTGATGTATAGTTAGTGTGTAAATGTTATAGTAATACAGTAGAGGGAATAGCTGAATAAGGATTAACTAACTGGATAAGAAATTGATAAATTCCATGAGAAGAATATTTAAACTTTTAGATTTAGCTTTCATGTTAGAGAGGTTATTGACATGCTTGTGAATTCTTATACTTTTTTTTTCACAAATACAGCTTAGAGTGTCTCAAGGCAAAGTTCTCCAAATATTTTTTTTTCTGGTTTTGCCAAACACATATGTAGAGAATCTTAATAGACACATTATGAGAACATTAATGGTAATTCAAATCCAATACTCAAAACAGGAAACAGAAAGATTTTCAAATTTCACTATAAAGAAGAGACTGAATAAATAGCCTATATGATATATAAGTAAATATATAACTTTATCAGAGATAAATAATGAAGTAAAAAGATTAACAGAAAACAATGTGAAAAAATAGAGGGGTTAATTCCTAAGATATACACATTACTGCATATAATATTTTCTACTTAATAAGGGAACAGTTTTTTATGTATGTACAAAATATGGATATGATTTCCCCTTCATGGTGATATACATTTCTAACTCAAGTTAAGAATTCAGATGTATGCTGCTCATATCGACATGTTTTGAAATAAAATATTCATATACATCTTTTTAAATAGGTTAAAATGAATAAGAAGGGAGATCAAAGGGAGTTTATAATAGACAGGCATAATATAGAGAAATAGGAATGGGTCTCCAATCGTAATGTAAATATTAAATGGTCAAGTTATGGATGCCAAGAAACTTTTCTAGAGCATGAAGGACATCCACTTTTAATCCTTTGTAGTGCATTGAGATTCATCTGCTCCATGTACTACTAATTAGTCAAAAGCTGGATTAACAAACATAAAAAGTAAAAAAAAAAAAAAAACGGGATATGTTGTGCCAGCTTTTAAAGCCAGAAAAGTAGTTTGGAAGTGGTTGACATCCTTAGGTATAGGGGAAAGAGAGTAACTGAAAATGCTGTGTGTACTTTAACAGACAGTAGGCTAAAACAGGAGTTAAAACAAAGCCATTTTTTGTCCTGTCTGTTGCCGTTTTCCGGTCAGTCCTGTCTGCTTTTAGTGCAGACTCAATGTTAACAGCACCTGGGGTGATTAGTTATTGTTAAGCACCCCTCTAAACATTATTAAGGTCAGTTTTCAGGCTATAGAAGCACTAAACTAATATGTAATTTAGCCATTTTTTGAGCATAATCACAGCACTCCATACATGACTAGTATTAAAATAATTTTATCTTTATTAATATTTGTTGATTATTAAATTACAAAGATTTGGATTTTTCATGAAAATCTTAAAGTTTGTAGTAAATTATTTTAATGTCTGAAGAAGAACTTGTTCAAAATGTTATCTCTACACCTAAAGCAACTTTTGGTTACTATAGCATGGTGTGATTTATTTATGATTATTTGTATAGTTTTTCTAACTGTGTGATACATTTTGTGTTTGATTTTTGGTGTTTAATGTGTAATAGTTTATCATATGTCAGAATTGGGGTACATTTACATTTATCCTGAGTGACAGAAAAGAGAAAAAGCAAGGTTGTTTATTTCCCCATATTATTGGTGTTAGCACTCAAACTATTGTTGAATTTCCTATGTGAAAATAAATCTGTAGAAGGCTTTAGGACTAATGACAATTATACCTCAGAACTGTTATTATATGCAGGCTATATACTACTAACTTTAACTTATCTTGATAAAGAACAGTTTATAGGAATACTTTGAGAAATTTGAAAAGATATCACGTCTTCAATTTCATAACAATAAAAGAAGCTCTCTCTCACACTCTCTCTGGGTCTCCTTCGAAGGATCAAAATTTCAGAACATCGAATCGCTGATCTGTGAAGGTCAGATGATCAACGTTTTGACATATTGAACCTTATGACTGGATATCGTTGTACAATGCAGAGTGGGAACTTTACCATTCTCATCACTTTAGTGTGATGTGAGAGTTGCTATATTTAAATAGCAGGTAGGCTTGCCCCCCTTCAAATGTATGAACTAAGAAGTTTCACGCTTTAGATTTTTTTATTCGTAGGTTCAATATTTCAAAACATTGATCCCCTGGTCTTCGATGATCAGAGGAAGCAGACCCATATATAGATGTAGATAGAGATATATAGATACACACACACACACACACACACACACACACACACACACACACACACACACACACACGTGTGCACGCGTGCATGTACACACCATAGAATATCCCTTATTTTTATCCTTCCCCTCATGTTTCCTTACAGTCACTCAGTAATGCTAGACATTAGAGTTTCATTCTTCTTAGTAAAGTGCATTGTGATGTTAGCCACGTTACACTCTTTGCTTTTTAAGTGAGTCCCAGTAATAGTTTAAGACTATCCTTGGTGTCATCTAGTGTAGTGAAGCCTTAGCACAGACATTTAAATGAACGTTAACCCTCACACACAGATGCACCCCCCATCCCTATCATTTATCTCTATTTTGGCAAAATGTTCCTGAGTTTGCCTCTTATACCTGCAGTGTCCCTCATAACTCACAAATAATTAGTCAGTCAATAATACATACATTAGGTTTCAAACTTCTTATAGCATAAAAAATGAAAAGTTGTACACTCACTCCTCAGTTGGCCTAGAGGGTTACAGCTATGGCTTCACTAGCTGATTTCTGTGCCAAGGATGCAGGTTTGAAATTCTCTCCTCCCTTTCACTATCACTTTTTTCACAAAGACTTAAGGTAATATATTAAGAGGCTCCCTGGGATCTAGTGGTGGCACAAAGGACTAACGGTCTGCTAAAGAGCTGAGCGGTACGCCCAGAGTACAGGGTTAGAAACCTATCCCTAGTTTTACTTTAAATTTATTTATGTTAATATCTAAGAGTATCCCTGGTGTCTAGTAGTAGTACTGAGAATTAAACCTCTGCTAAAAAGTAACTTCTGAGTGTCATAAGTACATGGTTTGAATCGTTTTCAGTGTTTAGGGCACGATGTAAAGATTATCACTGATGTCTAGTATTCCCTTGCCCCAAAACGTGTTCTATTAGATTTTAAGTTACTTTAAGGCACAATATAAAGAGAATCCCTGCTGTCTATAGTTCCTCCTACCCTACATTGACTATGTTGCAAAACTTGCTCTATTACATGTTTAACTGCCTTTAGGGCACCATATAAAGAATTTCATTTTGTCTAGTGTTTGACACCCCCAAATATTGCAGGATTTGCTTGTTAGTCTACGGAAGTGTGGAGGTATGACAGCCATGTGCGTGTGCACACTATCACATATCTCGGCCTTGTTATGACCTCATCAGCACAGCACAAGCACTGTGTTTGACTAAGCATAAGAAACACATGGCTGTTATACTCAGCTGATGGCCATTACCATTAGGGTGAATGCAAAATATCCCAAATAACAAATTAAACCAAAGAGTGAGAAGGTCACACAGAAAAAACAATCTTCTGCTTGTGCTGTGCTGATGAGGTCATAACTTCTCACTCTTTGTTTTAATTTGTGGAGTAAAGAAAATTTACTGATAAAACTGAATACAAAATTCAAGTCAGTTAGTGAAAAATCACCTTTATTAATATTGCTTAGTAATCAAAAAGTTTGTCTACAATGCCAGCAACAAGAATTCAGAGATGGGTTAAACACTGTAAGTTTATGACTATTGTTTTAAGGCATAATATGTCATCACACTACATAAGGAAACTGGATTGGCATAGATGAGGAAACAATACTTTTGCAAGTAAATATACATCACCACGGATGGCTTATTTTATGTTCATAGTCATTGAATGTTGCAATTTTAAAAATTGTTCATACATTTACATTATGGCAAAAAGAATGGGAATTAACAATTCTGACTAACAGTTTATGTAGCATTTTGGGGAACACTACAGGCACTTGTGTCCCAAGAGCTTGAAGACTCCTGTTTTGAAAATAAGGACTTCAGCATCTTGTAGCTTAGGGAGGCTGCTGCTTGTGCTCAAACTCCAATATCAGTTCAAGCAAGCAGCTGCCGCAGCTTACCCAAATGCATTATTTGACGTCAAGGGAGGTAAGTGCAGCAACCGAGGTGAGGGCTTGGGAGTGGGTGGTAGTGTGGATTAGGGCACTGGTCGGGAATGGAGTTTTAGGTTTAGGGAGCAGGAGGGTTATTTTAGGTTTTCAGAATGTGAAGGGTGTATTAGGGTTAGGGAGTAAGAAGGGAGTCAGGGTTAGGGACTGGGAAGAAGATTTTAGTTTTAGGGAGCAGGAAGGAAATCTTAGGGTAAGGGAGCAGAAGGGAATATTAGGATTACATTTCGGGTTCTATTAGGGCTATACAGTGCCATAGGCTAGGGTGTTGAGATGGCTAAGTAGTTATAAGTGCTGAAGTTAGTGGTAATTTGAGAAATAGCCTGTTCAAGCAAGTGGCAGCAAGGAACTGTGCTGGGAGCCACTGGCATGCAAGAACCTGTAGCAGACCTTCTTATATGCACTACCTGACTAAAGGAAGGAAGGAAGGAAGGAAGGAAGGAAGGAAGGAAGGAAGTGGTCCTCACTGCCATTCTATACTTCTTTCAGTTCATGAATTTCCATACAGTAGGGATAAAAGTACTAAGGTCACACACGAACTGTTTATGTCTGCCCAGCCCATCTGGCACTATCATAGAAATGATACATGCCCCAGCATTTTCACTAATGCTTTCACCCATGGCTTGCCTTCAGCAACATTACTCCTAAGGTATAAATCTAAGAAAAAATAGCAAATCAGCCCTGCATCTTTAACTATCCCATATGCTTCTTAGCATCTATGTATGCAGTTTAATAATGAGTCTAATGGAATGCAGGATCACTGCCAGGGGATCCATCTTTACAATATATATATTCCTGAAGCAAGGGATACATGAAACTTAGCCCTACTTACTCATAGGCATTTTACTTGGGGAGTACGGTATGTCATATATCTCTGACCAAGTCCCACTTTGTGGCCCTATTCATAAAACAGAAATACTTATGTTATTATGTACCTGCTGTAAACAGAAATCCAAACAGCAGGTACCTCATTTAGCTTCATGTATGCAGTATTTGCTTTTTTAACAAAGATCCCTGAAATATCTCTAAAATGTTTAAAAATCCTGCTAATGTTATTGAAACAGCTATAGCAGTCCATCACAACCAAAGGTACAATCAGTTAGAAAAGTTGCACACTTGAGAAGATCAGAGGCTTAATAAAATCTCCCTATGTCTGAGCACACAGTGAAGCTTTCAAAAGGGGCTCAATGGCCAGGGAAAACAAAAGGGGTGTATAGGACACCCCAAATGAGTAACAAGTGTATAGAGCTAATCTGGCTGAAGAGTTCTTTTATAAAATCTTTATTTAAGGTATAAAACTTGGACAAACTCATCAGCTTCATTCAGTTTAGAAAGTCCTGTTCTTGGCAGTCAAAGGCTTTGTTTATATCAAGGAGCAAGACTGTGGCAGGAGACGGGATGGTTCACCCCCCACCTGGGTAAAAGTACATAGCAACCACAAATCGTGTGTATACTAACCAGTATATCTAGGTATACACATCGAGACAACTGTGTAGATGATCCTTGTTTTTTCCTTCCTGAGGTTTAATTTAGCACAAAGTACAACAATAACATCTCTGGACCCAGGAGAAAGATAACTTAGTTGAAAAAATATTCATACGTATCTAAAACCAAGAACTAAGTATATACCAGTCACAGTACCAATAGGAAAAATATCTGGGCCAGGTGAGTTCTTCCCTTTCAACTTCCTAATTGCCACTTAAAAAGTTTATGCTGTGAAATTGGCACCTCCAGTTCTATTATGATGTCCTCATTACTTACAGGAAGGACCTCAGGAAACAAAGCTATATCCCCCCCCCCCTTGAATCTTAGGTTATTGCTAATAGGCTCATAAAAATACTGAAACATCTTTTGAATCAGTCCTTTGTGTGCCCATCCACAAGAAATTTCACTGCCACAAGTAACCTACCATCTATATACATAATTTTTATTCTATAAGTCAGTGGCCTCCCTACTTATATTCTTCACTATACTAATATTACTTTTGAGCCTAGCCTTAGTCAATGTTGCCTTACATGGGACCTTAAATTTGACTTTTGCTAGCAGATCCTTCATCTCAGCCTTCAGTCATCCCTGTTAGACCCAGATTTGTTTTCCTGGAAGGCTCCTCTTCTTGCCACCAATAAAGCAATATTCCAGTTGTAGTTGAAAGTGCTAAATAAATTTGTATTTTTGAGTGTCATTTTTTAGCGAGTGCTTTTTTGTTGGACTATTCCAGCTACTGTTTCTTTTATGTTTAACTACTTCACTGATGATTGTATTCTTAGCCAATACTTTAGGCACTCTTTTAAGACATTTGGAACTTTCATTGTCCTTATTATTTGTCCACAATCCTTCCACCTGTGAATAAATCTAGGACTGACCATTAAAGAGCATGGGGTCCATTTGTTACTTTGCCAGTCGCTTCTTGTCCATCTGCACTACTACTGATGCTTCATCAAAGGGATGCTCTGAGATAAATGTTTAGATAATTATATAGTAATGTTTTCAAGTAATAATCAATTCCAGCTGCTTTTCCATCATCTTCTGAAGAGCATAGTAGGTAAATTAGACCATGCCCAGATGCTCTGCTGTGCAGATATCAACCAGCATAAGATCTTTCAGCCAAGCCCTCATCCAGATAGCAACTTTGGCAGTGATCTCATTGGACTTTAAGATTTAATTGCTCATTGACAATAATATTAAATTCTTCACTATGATTAAAACCCAGCCAGGCTCTATCTGCATGGCAATTACAGAACAAAAATCACAGAGGTGAAAGAGAATCAACACTGGTTCCATATTAGGAATGTTCTAGAAGAGTGGGAAGTAGGACAGGGGATTGCACAAAACAATTATTAATCTCCCTTCACCATCAGTCCATGCATGATCTCTCACTAGGGTAAGTCCATGCATTGATCTTTCACTAAGGTAAGACAGTGGAAGTTTATAACGGGAAATTCAGGCAGCAGCCCTGGCCCATGACTTCAGGAGTTGCCCACTACAGTAATGAGCACCAGGGTACTGAATAACTCAATGACAAGGATTCTAGTCTTTTAGAATAATTTTTCTATGTTCAGCACTGCTGACTCATTTTATTTAACTTAGGTGCTGAACATAACAGCTTTCTAACTTTATAAGCTTTTTTTCAAATAAAGTGTTTGAATGCCTCTGTGAATGTTTGTTTATGCTCAGTGGCAGAGTCTGTTTGCCCATAACCCTCTTTAAACATTTATACTGTACTTCCCAGTGTAATTGCCCTTGTACGCTTATTATTTTTGGTTTTGGCCAGAATTTTAGGGCTAAGAGCTTGAGAGATGGGGACCAGTTTGTGGCATTATTATTTTTCTTAAGTGTTCCTAATAATTTGATCTGGATAATACTCATTCTTCTTTTCAATCTCAAACTTTCCCCCAAGAATGGATCCATAATGACATTATATACCTGGATTAAGGAAATGAAAATGGTTAGCACATAACATTGCTGTTTAAGAGCTGTCTCTGTAGATAGTGCCATTTTGTTTAAAAAATCAACAGTTCAAAATGCTCCTTTTCCTTTCCTAATACAGTTTTACAAAAAAACTTTTAATTATCTGCCATCTTGTTTACTAGTTGCTTCTCTGCTGGTCAGTACTACATCAGTTTCTCCATGCCATGCCTCAATTTCTGGGCAGCATATGTAGTTCCATGCAGGATCAGTATGTCATTGTCCCTTGAGATATTGGGCATCTTAGACTGCACCACATTGAAATAAAGGCCCCACCTGGTGAATTGGGAAGGAAGTGCATGGACTATAGAAAGTACCACTCAATTAACTGCCAGGTGGTCTGTAATGCTCACAGTATCATCTATAATGTGACTGCAGGTCACCCAGGCACTAGTAACAACTCCCACAAAAGGCACACCAGTGACCCATAGCAAAACTGTGAGAAGAGAGACTTCCCAAAGAGCCATCTTGTTGGTGATGCCGGATATGCCCTAGGACCCTGGCTCATGACACCCATAAGAAATATACAAAATCAAGCAGAGCAGGGATACAACTGTGTACAATAGAAAACAAGTAACATTATTCCCTGTCTGGATTCATCTGGTGGTACCCTGGGTTTACATTTTTAATTGCATGATGAGAATGGACTCCATTCCGTAGTCAAAGTATGATTAATGTTTTGGAAATTAGTATTGTTTCAGTCTTTGATGTTAGTCAAAAGTGATCTTTGCAGTACCCGCAATGTGCTCAGAACTGACTCCTTTTGCAATTCATATGGAGTTACATGTATTGGTAGTATATCTAAATAAGACTGTAGTTTCTTTTTTATGAGACCCATTGCTCTTACTACTATTGGAACTGTGTCGGTATCTTTCTTCTCCATTGTCCTTGTTTCTGCCTGCGAACCTAGGTATTTTATGACTTTGTCTCTCTCTCTCTGTACATAACACACTGTTATCACTGGGTGTACTAATTTCAATGATCAATGCTACTTTTGTCTTCTTTTCATAGACTACTATATCTGCATTCCTCATATCTAGTTTTTGAACTGTTGGTAATGGGCAATCCCATGTGATATCGCTATAATGCTTTGTGGCTCATGTTTCCAATGCTTCTCAGCTACTTCAATATTGTAAAGTTTGCACAATCCCCAGTGCCACATTATTATGCCTTTCAGTATACAGGCCCTCTGCCATTAGGGTATCACATCCAGCAACAAGATGTGCAAATGTTTCCAGTTCCATTTTCCAGAACCTACATTTGTCTGTTTCTCCCATATGTTCAATGGACTTTATAACTCAACATTTACATAGTCCACTGTACTGAGCTGTTAATATTAACATTTCATTTTTTGGTTTAAATTCATCTGTCCTTAACCATTTCCGCATCAGATTCTGATTGACATGAGGTTTTTCCAGGAATTTTCTGTACTTGCAAATATATCTATGCCTTTTCCACATTTCTTGCATTCTCATCTGATCATTCTCCTTATAGACTTTCTTTTGTTTGTTGGCACATTCAGTTGCTATCTGATTTTTGTCTACTTCTTGTTTGGTTCCTATTCCCGCTTGACACTGATATGCTTCTGCTAAACTAAGTAGGGAAGTCATCTTAGATTTGTTCTCTTCATACTTCAAAACTTTCACTTTGTTTGGTTTTGATGATGTCAGCAGACATGTATGCAGTCCTACAACTGCAGATCTATATATGTAATCAGTTTCAAGAAGGCCCATACCTCCTTCAGAACAAGGAATATATAAGCTTGCATACACTCATTTTTATATATAATTTGATAAGCATGAAACATTTTTCTGGTTTTCCTGTCCAAGAGATACAATACCTTTTGGGACCATTCAATAACCCCAAATCTGTAACTTAGAACAGGAATATAAAATTGATTTATAACTTGGACTTTGTTCCTAGATGTCAGAGCTGTTTTCAGTATTAATTTTAGTCTTCTAAAATATTGTTTACTGAGTTCTGATTGCATTTGTTCAAGTTTTGCTGTCAATCCTTCACCAATTCCCTAATATTTATACATTCCCTCCTGTGCAGGTTCCTTTATATCACATTCCTGTTCCAGACAGATGTTTTCTTAGTGCTGCAGGTTTCTTGGTTTAAATGTTGCTTTTGCACATCTGTCAAGAGCAAATGACATTCTTATATCATCTGAGAAAGTTTGACCACTTTCAGTTGTGCTTACAATTCCTCATCTGATGAACTACACAGTTTTAAATCATCCATAAAAAGAAACTGAGAAGTCTTTACACTTTGTGGTTATCTGGCAGCCAAATTGTAACCATGACCTAGTCTGTTAACTCTTTACATTCGAGTGATGCCTCCAGGTGCATCTGCAGTTAACTCCTACTGACACCTTTAGGCTTCAAATATTGCTTGTTCATATTTGCATCAATAATTCCAAAACCATGCTATGTACAAGGTTTTAAAAGATTTCATCTTAAAGCTTACACAACGGCAAACTTGACTACATTAATATTTGACCTCTGTCTAGTGCAGGTAAATAGATATAATTGTTGATTTTATGATATCAATTTATATAGATATAATTTGCATATTTTTCTAAATATCTCAACAACCAAGTAGTACAGACAGAACTCCTTAGCCTCATGAAAACTCTCAGCCAGATGAATAAAATGCTGTTGACAGTATGTATGTAGCTTGAGTGGTTGCTGAGATATTGTAAGTTGTTTACAAAATATTACAGATATAATAGTTACTGTGTTTATTGTGACCTATAAAATTCCATTTAAGCCTAGAACCTAAAGAATACTACCACTATAAAAATAGTTTGTGCTGAAAAGTTTGCCATTTATACTTCTTCATAATCCCTGTGGTTCCAGAGATATGAATATTTGTTTGAAATGTGAGGACGTATTTGAGTCTGTCAAAAGGCTTAGGCTCCACCCATTGGAAGTTGCAGTGCAAACTTCCTGAGCTCCAGTGGGGTGAACGAGTTAAGTAGGCAGATCAATGAGTTAAGGACAAGACAAAAGAGCAGCGGTGACAAAGAGTCACCCTGGAATATCCCACTTTGAACGTTTATCCCTGGGAGAATAAGTTGTCCTTTATTGTGGCTTAGCTGCAAAGTGGTTTGCCATTTCATGGTCACTGTAATGTAATTGATTAATGTAGGGTATATTTTATACATTTGTAAGCACTCCTTTATCCATGAATGTTGGATGCTGTCAAATGATTTTTTGTAATCTATCCATGCCATACTACAGTTCTTTCCCTTTTTACAATTATCCATTATGACTATTTAACAACAAATGATCCTTTGTTACATATGACTTTATTCTACTGAATTGACTGAGTTGTCTTCTAAATGATTATACACTCTGTCAGTATCAGGTCTGGTATATAATTCATACATCATCAGAAAACAAGTAATTGGTCTATAGTTTTTAGGATAGCTTGAAGGTTCCCTCTTAAAGTGTATTGTTTTTCCTGTTGTTAACCAGGTTTGTCTCTGTCCTGGGTGTGCATATAAGTAATTTTACTCAGGGCTATATCTTTGTGCAATGATGTTAATATTTTTATCCAGAAGTTAGGTACTGCATCTGGCCCTGGGGTTTTCCATTTAGGATCTTTGCTTAATTTTGTTTCAATTTCTGTGGCTGTTACTTCATCCAGTTTCATAACCTGTATATTTGATCTTCTTACTTTTTCTTTTACTTCTTCTATTCATTCATCATCTTTATTATGTTCCACAGGGTCGTCATATATGTTTCTGCAAAATGTATCTATTTGTTCTTTTTGTGGTGGTGTTTATTCCTTTTGCTTTGCTTCCCAATTTGTGTCATTAATACATTGCTTCTTTTGTACTTTTCATTTATATTTATCCACATATCTTCTAAGTTTTTCTGCGAGTGCTCATATCTTTAGTTTATTATTTGCAATATTGTACAATAGATCCTGGTCTGTTCTAATATTGCATGTTGATTTTATCACATTTATCTTTCTAAGTATTTTTGTCGATCTGTTCCCTCTTTTATACTCCTCTAACAGTGACACTTCTTGTTTTAATTACTTTATGCTTTTCTCTATTTGATATTTCCATGATGGCATTTGTTTACTTCCCTTCCTTCCCTTATTGTCCTTTATTTTTGTGGTGAGGCTTTATCTTCACAGTAAAACTTTACAAACAGTACTAAGTTCAAAGCCTAGGTTTTGTTGTCATGATGTAACAGATTTGTATTTTCTTATGTATACTACAGTTGGTTTACTTTATACTTTATTGATTATTGTAATTCGTGCATTAAAATTTACTGTTACTCATGGAGCTTTTCTCCCCGGGGCTCCGCTGAAAAAGAACCTGTGTCCAGTTGGACTTTCCCAGTAAACAAATGTTTAATAAATAAATATATTTACTTCTGTCATATCACTTGAATTTCTGTTAATAGTCTTGATTACCTTGTTCATTTGTTTTATCAGGTATATAACATTTTGGGTCTTATTGACTTTCTGTAATCTATTTCTTTGATCAATCTTAATATGTCTATTTATCTCTATTAAATCAAGTGACTCTTCCCTTAGATCTTTTTATTCTAAACTGAAGGCACATTTTTATTCACCGTTATCTGCAGGCATTCTACAGAAAGTTCCAGAACATCTTCTTGTGACATATTCTGTTTAGCCACATCCTGCATCATGTGTTGTGCTTTCATCATCACTGGCCTATCATTCCAGAACATTGACTGCATTAGAGTTGCCACCATTTCCTGTTCCTTCCCTTGCTGTGCAACTCCAACTGAACTTTTATACTGGTTTCCTACTGAAAGCTCCAAAGTATCGTCATGTGGCAACTGATCCAATGCTTCCCATTCCATCTGTTTCTCTTTAATTTGGGGACTTTCTGTTCCATCATGGTGTGATGTTACCACAGTGGGATTTTTTTTTACACTAACCCCATCACTTTGCAGATAATCCATAACTTCAGTTTCTATTTCTTTAACTTCTGCAATACTAATTCTGTTTTCTACTCCCCCTTTGTTTTCTTATTTTTTTGTATTTGTAAAACTTTTCATATCTAGGTGTCTTTGCCTGTATTTCTTTTCAAATATCTTTGGTGCTACTTTTTTTGTTTTGATTAGTTTTGCACCGTATTAAATCTCTTTTTTTTTTCCATGTCCATATTTCTTCAGATGTTTCCTGCTCCTCCTATTTCTCCTTACTTTCAAGACTCATTATTCCATCATGCTGTAACATAACTTGTGTTAGACTTTCTACACTTAATCCTTCACTTCGCAGCTATTCCATAACTTCAGCTTCTATTTGTTTAACTTCTACTTTACTAATCTTCTGTTCTATATTCCCCCTTTGTGATATTACTTTGTATTGTGAAATTTTCCATAGAGGTTCATAGGTTCATAGGTGTGTACTAGGCAAATGGCCCTGGAGCCTTTACAAGCCTAACCCATAGGATTACCCTGGCATCGTGCCACTAGACCTTAGTTCCCAGTGCCTCTGTCAAGTAGAGCCACTGGAGTGATCCCCGGGGTGAATTTTCTATTTCCCATCCACTCATTAAGATTTCTCTTGAAGAGGGCCAGTGAGGTGCTCTGTTTGACATGTATGGGAAGTCTAAAACACCAAAAAACCCTTGCAAGATGGTTAAATGAATTCCAACTGCTGTCAAAATATAAGAATAAACAAATACTTTCTTTTATTGACAGTATCCAAGTATAAGCGCTTTCGACCATAAATAACAACTATGACCTTCTTCAGAAACACCCACAAGTCAAACAGCAAACACTTAAATACCCTCCTCTATCTTAACGTTACTCAATTAATTAACACCTCTCATTAAATAACATTAACTAACCACTTTAAAAACAACTACAAAGCTGCAATTCTACTTGCATTTATTATACTTTGCTTTCCTATACAACACAATTTTATAATTAACCCCACTATTAAGACCAGGTTTATTGTAAGCATTGAGCAGAATCTGCCATTTGAGTTCTTTGTACTCGAGCTCTCCTTCTCTGTCCCCATTAAATTCAAGGGAAAAATATTTACAATTGACACATTCTAATGTGTGCTTAAACAACGCATTATTATAATCTTTCTTTTTTATTCCATAACAATGCTCAGAAATTCTTCTTCTCAGGGGTCTATTGGTTTTTCCTATGTAAAAGGAATCACATGCTATGCACTTCGCCATATATACCACATACACTGAACCACAAGTAAACCTACCTGGCACTGTTATAATTTTGTCGTAAGTACTTACTTCTACATAGTGACCCTCAGCTATATATCTACACACTCTACAGTCTAAGCACTTGTATGTACCCTTGACTCTACTACTATTTGGTTTGTGTGTATCTTGCAAAATCTCTTTGCAATTCCTAGCTCTTTTGTTTATGAATATTGGCTTCTCCCTCACTGCAGTCTTGACTTCTTTATTTGCTACTAGAATCCTCCAACTGTTTTTGATAACTTCTTTTATAGCTTCACTATCAACTGTGAAAATTAAAGGCATAGCTGCTTGCCAGTTCTTACCCTGTTCTCTCATTCCTTCACCTTCCCTGTCTCATTCCTTAAACCTTCTACTTCTAACAAACTACTGACTATCCTGGTGGGATACCCTGTATTCTTAAACCATTGATGCAATTCTCCCACAAATCCATCTATTTTGCTAACATCACTTGTAAGTCTTTTTCATCTAATTAAATGTCCCTTAACTATATTATGTTTAACATATGTGGGATGCATGCTAGATTAGTGAAATAAACTGTTGCTGGCCACATTCTTGTAACTGATGACTGTGCTCAATTTTTGTTGCCCTTGTTCCTTAATGATGTCCAAATCTAAATAATAAATCCTAGAAAAAATATTTTCTAGGGAAAATTTTAAAAAAGGGGTGCTGTCATTCATTTTCTTTACAAATTCCTTTAAATCCCCTTCTGGACCCCTCCACACAAAAAACAGATAATCAATAAACCTATAATAACATAAAAGATTATTGTACCCTGCTATGTGGGGCAACAGATTGGTCTCCCAAAAAGCCATGACTAAATTGGCATAATTGGGAGCCATTCTTGCACACATAGCAACTCCCCTTGTTTGTAAGAAAAACTCCTTTTCAAATGTGAAATGATTATAAAAAAGAATGTGCTCTATACTTTCTAAAATGTCATCTCTTTCTATCACCAAGTCCCTAATTTTTCTCAAAAATGCATAGAATCCCTAATAAATGACTCTGTTTCTTGTACCAACTTTAAAAGGGCCCTATCTACAAATTTAGATAAGGGTTCTAACTTGGACGCCCTAGCTGCAACTATTGGAATGTATGGCGGATTCTGCTCATTTTTATGCACTTTGGGTATTCCAAAAAATACCCAATTTTTGTTTTTTTACCTGGAAAAATTCATACATAATCTCAGAAATAACTCCTTTTTGCAATGTATCCATCAACCATACATCAATATACTTACATGCTTTGTGTGTATCTATTTTCAAAACTTTTTTATATGAATGCACATCTTTTAACAATTCATAAATTCCATTAAAATAATCAACCATATTTACTACCACCATAGACCCCCCCCCTTTGTCTGCCCTCATAATTCTAATGGAAGAATCATTTTTTTAGCTTTAAAACTTTCACCTTCCTTTTTAGTGAGATTGTAAAACGTTCCTTTACTTTTTTGTTTCAACAAACCTCTTATCGCTACTTCACAAATGTCTTCAAAAGCTTTGATGGTGGCATTAAGAGGTGGATTAAACACACTTGGCACCTTAAAGTCACTTTTTTCATACCCTTGTTCTTGTCCAAAAAAAGTCTTAAATTGAGCTTGCGTGTAAAATCTTTCAAGTCTACTATTGTTTTCACTATGTCAGACCTCCCAGAGGGAATGAAAAAAAGACCTTTACTCAAAACTTTCTTTTCTTGTTCCGTTAACAGTCTATGCAACAGAATAAATATTTTAAAAGTCTTAGGTATTACCTGTACTGCCTGTTCCACTGCCAGTTCTTCCCTCTCTGAAATAATGGCTACACATCTGCCTGGTTCAAAGTTTCTACCACCGTAGACCAAGTTCTGTCTATTTGGCTGTTCTTGTCTCTCTGGTCGGGTGCAGGTCTCAGCTGTCCGTTGCCATCTTCTTGCTGTAGATTCTGCATATACCTCCATTCTTCTATCCTTTTTGAACACTTGGGAGATAAAAAATGACCAGCTACTTGTCGCTGCTGTTGGCCTCTATCCTGAACTTCACTTTCACCTGATGTCTGCCCAACGGTCTTCTTAATTGGCAAACTCGCCGAGGTGTTTCCCCTGGAACTCCCTTACACTTCCTCTCTTACTGTTAAGGTCATACTGACAGTTCTGTCATAATATAAAGAATGATCTCTCTTTATTTTCTTTTCCTTTTTTGAGTTTCAAAAAGGAATCTAGTTTATCCATTTTTTGTTGTACATTGTCCAGGAAACCTTGAATCTCTTGGACTGCTGCTGCTAATGTTAACTTATCCATTAGACCTTCAATCCAGTTACTTAATTTACTTTCTTCTTCCTCATGGTGTTCCTTAAGTAGCCCCACTAAGGCTAACCCAGTATCTTTACATACTTGGTCCCATTTATTTAAAAACAATGAACCAAATATGCCAGTGGGTTTGTTGATCACTTTTAAACCTTTTGGCGCTCTTTTTACTTCAAGACAAAACTTGAAATAAGCAATGTCCCACTGTAAGCATTTGTAGTTACACAGTGATGCTTCTAAATCTTTAAGCAACCAGTCTATGTTAAAATAGACCTTCGGCATACCTTCTGGCACAGAGAATACTTCTGCCTCTTCAGCTGGATTCATAACTGGTGCAGTCATCATGTTTTTTCCCACATCTCTCCCCTTATTCATATCCTTGTGGCTACTTGGTTTATAAGGCAACTCGATTTCCTCGTGCCTTATTGAATCCAGTGTACCTATGGGATTGGGATGTAACGTGAGATCCAATAGCTCTTCCCCCTCTTCTTCTACATTGGCAACTGAGTAAGACATAGTCTAGAAAAAATATGACACCAACCAAGAAAAACTGAATGAATGTCTCAATACAAGTGCAACTACTGAAAATCCAAAACACCAAAAAACACTTGCAAGATGGTTAAATGAATTCCAACTGCTGCCAAAATATAGACATGGATTTGTAAGTCAAGCAAAGATCGCCTCTAAGTAGGCGATATGAGACATGGAATAGTTGGAGTTTTTTGAGTCTGTCCATATAGGGCAAGTGTTTAAGGTCTAGGATCCTCTTTGTGAGGTGCTCAACATCACTTGGGGAGTTAATAATAGCTCCCAACTTGGAATTGTCTGCGAACTTTGTCAGCAAGAGTCCCTTCGTGTTGGCCTGGACGTCAGAGAAGTAGATATCAAACAGGAGAGGACCCAGGACCGAACCCTGTGGGACTCCACTCATGACAGGTTGGCAGTCTGACTTAGAGTAAGCTACTTTCACACTGTGGGTTCTATCTGTGAGCCAGTTTGCAACCCACCTAGTGATATAGAGGTTTATGCCTAGCTTAGTGAGTTTTTCTATGAGTAGAGGGGAATGGTATCAAAGGCCTTGGCCAGATCAAGGTAGGCTGTATGTACCACCTTGCCTTCATTCACAGCTCTGGTGACTGACTCTGAGAAGTCGACCAGGTTGAGCAGGCATGATCTACCCTTCACAAAACCAAACTGTGTGGGATCCAGAGTTTGGAGATTCCCTATATCCTTGTTTATTAGGTCCATGATGATGCATTCCATAGCTTTGCATATCAGACTCTTTAGGGTAATGGGGAGATAGTTCCCAGGGTCTGTAGCCGCTCCTCCTTTGTGGAGAGGGATACTGTAGCAGTGGGCCATTCGGTAGGGACAAAGCTTGAGGTGAGGCTGTGATTGAACATGGCACACAGGTGTGGTGCCAGTTTACTCTGTAGTTCATGTAGAACACAGCCAGGGATATTGTCAGGTCTCATAAAAGCTGTATTCTTGGCCTTGGACAGTGCTGTTTTAACCTGTGCAGCAGTAATACTGGGTGCCTGGCAATCTACTGGTATTGTGATTGGTCCTTTGGTGGGGGAGAGAGGGGTACAGTTGGCACTGAATATGTCAGGCAGTATATTGGCAATATCTGTTGACTCGGTATAGGAGGTACCATTGTGCAGTAGCTCAGAGCAAGTCTGGGTATTGCCTTGGAGATTCTTTACATAACTGTAGAAGGCCTTATACCTTATATCTGTCTGCCTTTGCCTGTTTTTATCTTCAAGCATCTTTGGAGTTGCTTTTTTGTATTGACTAGTTTGACTTTCTCCTTTGCATAAATACTACACCATATCAGATCTCTCTTTCTTTCCCATATCCATGTTTCTTTCTTATACCTTTCAAAAATCTCTAGGTTTTGTTCTTTATAGTCTTGCACTTCTACAGTTACTTCATTTTCCAAATGATCCAAGGTTTCTTGGTCTATAGAATTTTTTTTCACGAATCATTATATTAATAAACACAAATTTGCATTTCAGACTTTTGACAGTTTTTCTTGTGCAAATATATTTCTTTCTACTAATTTCTGTCTTAATGTTTTTGAATATCTTCTATCCAGGAATTCTGGGCATAACATTGTCTCACAAAAAAAAAGAAACATGTTTACCCCATCTTCCTCACCTCCAGCCTGCTCGTGCCTTAGTTGTTCCCCTTATATTCTTCCATCTCCTTGCTTCTTCTGTTCATCTCTTTCCTGTGCCTTTCTACACTCCTATTTTCACCCTTTAGTTTGGTCAAAACATAAATAAATAATCCTCACTCGTGCCCATTTAAGGCTTCTAAATCACTTTTCTTCCTTGCTCCTACTGTGCATGTAACATCAATGTGTATGCAAAACTGATAAGCACTTCGACTGTTCATCATATAACAACAGGATAGGTTGCCGTAATTCACACCTTTAACTGTGTTGCACTTCCACTATCATATATCGCTTATGTTAGCCTTTTCTGCCACTGGTCACACAAATGAGCTGTGTCACTGAGCGTCACTTGTCACAGAAGGAATCAGGTGTGCCCACAAAGTTTAAAGCACTTCTCTTTGCAAGCTATTACACTGCCAATTCTGGCTTTGGAATAGGATTTTATCTTTGTTGTCTCTTATTCATTTATTCTGCAAGTCGATGACACACAGTTACGATGTGCTTCTATGAAGCATTCTGTCTAACTGCTGCTGCCACTCAGCACATAAATAAAGTGCTTCTGATAGTACGGCTAATGAAAGTTGTGGGTTCAAGTTCCCTAGAGGCTGCATGTGGTTGTTGCTTTTAGTCTTTCATTCTGCAAATGTGTGACACAATTACTCTTTGTTTCACTAAAGGTCCTCCTCTGACTGCTGCTGTACCTCAGTGATGTGCCTTTGACATTACAGGTAACAAAAGTTGTGGGCTCAAGCTCCCTAATAGATGGATGTTGCTACTTCTTTCATAATGCTAGAGTGTGACACAACAACTATTGAGTGTTTCCCTGAATGCTTCAGTTTTAACTGTTGCCATAAATCAGTAGCTATGTAAAGTGCCTTTGACTTCCCAGGTGATATAGGTTGTAGCTTCAAGCTCCCTAAGATTTGCACACTTTTATCTCTTTTATTCACCAAGTACATGGCACATAATTACTGTAGGTTTTCCTGAAAACTTTTTCTCTGATTGCTCCTGTAGCTCAGTATATGCATGAAGTTCCTTTGACTTTATAGATGAGTATGGCTGTGGGTTTGTCTTTGAGAGGCTTGCCAATTGGTACAGTAAGATGGCTGTTTCATGATCTTTGTATTGTAGTACTGGTTAAGTGGTCAGACTCTGATGATGTAGTACCTGCACTTTTTCACTGTTTTTCTCACCCCCCACCCCATTTCTCTCTCTATCCTTTCCACTATATATTTTATTTGTTTTCTTATTTTTTTTCTGTTCATTTATTTTACATTGATATGCAGCACCATCAAGGTCAGCAGTCCCATCATCATCCAGGCCTGTTGCCTCCAACAGTGGCTGCTACACCAACCCCATCACTCACATCACAGTCAGTGGTGTACCCAGCTGTTGTACTCACCTCTATTCCCCCAAGCAGCAACACTGACTTTCCTCTGTGTGTCTGATGCCTGATGCCTCCTTCTCCAGTGTCTTTCACCTGACTGTTTCACCACCTCCCATCTCAGTGTTAAATGTTTGTATGCGTGATCCTGCGATCTACCCTAACCCTGTTACATTCCTTTTATTTCCTTTTCTATCTTCCCCTAATTACCTTCTCAGGCTTCTCCACACACACACACACACACACACACACACACACACACACACACACACACACACACACACATATATATATATATATATATATATATATATATATATATATATATATATATACACACCTGGAAATTTTTAGTATTATGACCACTCCTATACAATGAACAAAACTGCCAAATGTCGACATCTGTTTTGTCAACACACTTTGTTCAACAACAAAAAAGGGCAACAAGTGTGCAAGACTGACAGTCACGAGGGCTGGAGAACATGCTTATTCTCCAGGCTTAATGTGATCTCAAAGTTAGACTCTGTGTGTGTGTGTGTGTGTGTGTGTGTGTGTGTGTGTGTGTGTGTGTGTGTGTGTGTGTGTATATATATAAATATATATATATATATATATATATATATATATATATATATATATATATATATATATATATATATATATATATACATACATACAGTGGATATAAAAAGTTTACACACCCCTGTTAAAATGCCAGGTTTTTGTGATATAAAAAAATGAGACCACAATAAATCATTTCAAAACTTTTCCCACCTTTAATGTGACCTATCAACTGTACATTACCATTGAAAAACAAGCAAATCTGTTAGGGGAAAAATATAAAAAATAAAAAATGTACAATATGCTGCTTGCGTAAATGTGCACACCCTTAAACTAATACTTTGTTGTGTGTACACCCTCAAACTAATACTTTGTTGAAGCACATTTTGATTTAATTACAGCATTCAGTATTTTTGGAATCTTGGGTACACACCTGCCATCAATTAAAGAGAGTCTGATTAACCCCATATAAAGTTCAACTGTCCTAGTTGGATTTTCCAGACATTTGCCTGCTACAGCAAAAGCAATGGTTCACAGAGAGCTTACAAAGCATCAAAGGGATCTCATTGTTGAAAGGTATCAGTCAGGAGAAGGGTACAAAAATTTTCCAAACCATTGGATATACCATGGAACACAATGAAGACCGTCATCAAAAAGTGGAGAAAATATGGGACAACAGTGACGTTGCAAAGAACTGGACATCCCTCCAAAATTGATTAAAATACAAGACAAAAATTGGTCAGGGAGGCTGCCAAGAGACTTACAGCAACACTGAAAGAGCTGCAGGAATTTCTAGCAAGTATGGGTTGTGTACTACATGTGACAACAATCTCCCATATTCTCCATATGTCTGGTCTATGGGATAGAGTTGCAAGACGGAAGCCTTTTCTTGCAGAGAGAAACATCCAGGCCTAACTAAAATTTGCAAAACAATACATCAAGTCTCCCAAAAGCATGTGAGAAAATGTGTTACTGTATGATGAGACCAAAGTTGAACATTTTGGTCACAATTCCAGAAGGTATGTTTGGCGCAAAAACAACACTTCGGATCACCAAAAGAACACCATCCCCATGGTAAAGCATGGTGGTGGCAGTATCATACATTGGGGTTGCTTTTCTTCAGCTGGAACTGAGGCTTTAGTCAAGGTGGAGGAAATTATGAACAGTTCCAAATACCAGTCACTTTTGGCCTAAACCCTTCAGGCATCTGTTAGAAAGATGAAGATGAAGAGGAATTTCACATTTCAACACTGCAATGACCCCAAGCAAACACCCAAATCAACAAAAGAATGGCTTCACAAGAAGAAAATTAAAGTTTTGGAATGACCCAGCCAGAGTACAGACCTAAATCTAATAGAAAATCTGTGGGGTGACCTGAAGAGGGCTGTGCACAAGAGATGCCGTCACAATCTGACAGATTTGGAGCACTTTTGCAAGGAAGAGTGGGCAAATATTGCCAAGTCAAGATGTGCCATGCTGATAGACTCCTACCCAAGATGACTGAATGCTGTAATTAAATCAAAAGGTGCTTCAACAAAGTATTAGTTTAAGTGTGTGCACACTTATGCAATCAGCGTATTGTACATTTTTATTTTTTTCCCCTAACACATTTGTTAGTTTTTCAATTGAATTGTACAGGTTATAGGTCATGTTAAAACTGGGAAAAGTTTTGAAATGATTTATTGTGGTCTCAATTTTTTATATCACAAAAACCTGGCATTTTAACAGGGGTGTGTAAACTTTTTATATCCAGTGTATGTGTGTGTGTGTGTGTGTGTGTGTGTGTAAATTTTTGTTATACCTATAGATCTATGTTAGAAAATCGAAGTTTTATAAAGTCGAACTTCATATGGTCTCACCATATAATTAACTTTATGAAATGTCTACATTTGCAGGGAGCAGCTCCAAAATCTCGCAGTACTGTACTGCAATCTCCATGCAGAAGCTTTAATGTTTTGGAAAGTTGATCATATGGTCTTGACCATTTGAAGTTCGACTTTCTGAAATGTTGATCTTCTGAAGGGGACCCATGTATTTTATATGAATGTATATATATATATATATATATATATATATATATATATATATATATATATACATATATATATATATATATATATATATGGATATGTCCTATTTAAGTGATCGAAGATAAGCACTTCAAATTTCATATGGCTAAAAACATATGATTGAAGTTTCAAAACTTCAAACACTTAAACGGAGATCTCCATACAGAGTGGAACGGGAATATTCCCTTTTCCTCGCTGTAGTGCAATCTCGGAGTTGGTATATTTTAATAGCAGGGCGTGTGGGGGCTCAGCATATATGCATATATGCAGCCCCCCTGCATATATGTGTTCATTTGTTTTTGGATTTTTTTTTTTTTAATGTTTGAAATTACAAAACTTTGATCATATGGTCCCAACCATATGAGTTCGAAGTGTTGTAATTTTGATCATTCAACGTAGCTCCATATATATATATATATATATATATATATATATATATATATATATATATATTTTATCAAATTAGGTAAAAAAATAGATCAGCACAGAAGCCTCACAGCCCATTAAGTCTGCCACATAAACAGGGGGTTGGGAGGATGGCCTAATAGTTAAGATGTTTGCCTTACAACAACAACAACAGGGGGAATTCTCTTCACAGGAAATAATTGTCTAGAAAAAAAAATGGCTTGCAAGGGCAGTTAGCCTAGTACTAATCTATAAATCTATGAATCTATGAAACACTTTTTCTTGTCGCTACTATGCACAAAAGATCATGCAAAGCCTACTGAACTGCATGCACAAGGATGAACAACAATTCTGCTCGTACTTCTATGCAGCGACACCATACACCTACCTACTTTTTCTTCAGTCCATGCTATGGCTGCTCAACACATACTTGTCTAGCTGCATTCATTGTTAATGATCTTTGGGGCTTATTGTACACACACAGTAAACAGACAAAAGCTAGCCATGATTGTGCCAACAGCATTTCTGAATCCTTTGGGAAATGGAATCCGAATTTAATATAGATTAGAAAATATTGGAACTGAAGCTAGAGCTAAAGATACCTGTCACAGTGATATTTGCATATGTCTACAAAACCTAGCCAGTTAAAATGTTCCATTTTAAAAATGAGAGCAGAAGAGAAAGAATTCATTTTCAACATATTGCACTGTAAAGGAAAAAAAATGCTGAATTACTCTACAACCAGAGCCTTTGATGTGGTAAACATTTAGAACGTTACTGAAGAAAATTATCTCGGTGAGCAAAGTCTAAGCAGACAGCTAAGTAAATACAAATATTTGTTTAATGTCACTGGAGAACTTAAAATGCAGTCAAGCCCTAAATATAATTCCTTTTTTCTGGACTGAATTTTCATTTTTTATCTCTAGAAAATTATTGCTACTTTGAAACATAAAAAAAATTATACAACTATTTTTTCTCTTCTGTGACATGTCTGTGTTATTCTGCTGCCTCAGTGAGGAATTTATAAATTTTTAGATGAAATCTCATATGTCCTTAAGGAAATTATCTCTTGTTTTCCTGGCTGTTATATCACCTATAACATTTTAGAGTTTTGGCTAAGGAAAATCTCACATAGCAAGTTTATTTTTCCTATCCAGTAGAGTCATAAACTTACTGAGACTGTGAGAATTCACAGATTTTGTTAATGTGAACCATCACTTACAGCTGCTTTCTATCTGTACTGCCAGGGTCATAAACCTATTGACTCTTTGAGAATTTATAGCTCTTTTATTGAAAAGAATCCAAATGATGAAACATGATGCATGTGGCAAAAACAGAGACTGAAAAGAGAATAGTCCCAGCTTTCAGGAAATTAAATTAATTTATTTATTTAATTTGTTTATTTCATTTATTTACCGGGAAAGTCCACTGGGCCTAAAAGAGCCCATTTTCAGTGGAGGCTGAGGGAGAAAACCTCCGACACGAATATAGATACCGAATAAAATTAAACATTAATTGGTACAGAAGTAGAAACATTGTTACACATAGTGATGACAGTAATATATGCAGAATATATACATACAAGCAGAAATTTAGTTAGTTGCCAAATTAATTCAGAGAGGTATAAACAGAGATATATTAATCAGCATTATTGTGCCAGTATCAACAAGTGATGAAAAAATAATAAATTTGGAGAAAATATCACTAGACAGCAGGAGCAAAAAGCATAGGAGTTTAGTTATCATATACGGAGAAGGCAGAGGTTAGGTTATAGAGCAGGTAAATAGCCAGGAAGAGTTCAGATGATTTTTAAGTATTTGTTTGAAGGTGGTGGTACTGCCTGTGTTTCTTATAGATGGTGGAAGTGAGTTCCATAGTTTGGCGATGGTGAAGGAGTAGAGGAGTTGACCAGCAGGTAAGGTAGGCTTTTCTACTTTTAGAAGTAGATGATTTTCAGATCTTAGTTGCCTGCTGGGTTGATATTTGTCAAGTAGAGTTGAGAGAGCAGGACAGTCTGTGGGTCTGTAGATTATTGTGTGTGCTGTAGTTACTTGGGTGAAAAAGAGATGATGGCGGAGTTCCAGCCAGCCTAATAGTTTATTTCCAGCTAAAACATGTCAAAGATCACAAATTAGCAATAAACACTGATCGAACCTTTCAGACTCTCAACCATAAATGATCAAAGTAAGTAGTAATTTAAAACAACTGGAAAGAAGATGCAAAATAGGAAGGTAAGGCATGATAATCTCACTTTGAAGACACATACTGCATTGTGGGAAAGTGAAAGCTGAGCCAAAACAAGAAAATCAAGTTGAAATGCCCAACCCAGCAGGCCATATTGGGCTAGAACAAAACAAAAATACATCAATAACTACTTATACTGCTACAGGGACATTAGCATGCCATACATCAATGACATCAAGCAAAAATATATTGTTCTTCATTTTTAAATAGTTGTCTTTTAAGAACAAACAGAACAAGCTACATAGAGACCTAAAGATGACTACTGTATCTCAAGCACATCGAAGGAGTACCTTTCACTTAAGGAAGATTGTTGAGGAAGGTAAAAAAAAAAACTCTAAACGCTCAACATACAAAAGAAGCATTTGAACCTACAGCACATAGAAAAAGTACATTTCACTTAAGGAAGACCATTGAAGAAGGCCAAAAGAAAACTCTAGAAGCTTGACATCATACAGGAAGCATTTGTGCATATAACATGGGTCTTGGCAGTCCAGGGGAAGTCAGGAAATGTGCAAATATAAAACAAGTAATCTCCGTGGTATCCCCGAAGTCTCAAAATAACCCACTAAAGTGTAGTGAGTCTAAAAACAAAACAGTGTAAGAAACTTCTCTGTGTGGAAGATTTTCAGTCCATATATTTCTAGTTAATCACTGTATATTAATCAGATCAGACAATAGTAGTAGAAGTAGCGAACGTAAACTCGTCAAGTCAAAAAGTAAAAATAGAAAATATATAATTCTACAGCATTACTAAGTATTCGAAAGTAATCCAAGCAAGGCAGGCAGTCTGTTTCCAGTCGAAAATCCTTTATTAAGTACACAGACAAGCGATCCAAGTAAAACAAAAATAGAGTAATAATTTCCTCACAAGCTTTCTAAATATATATATACTTTTTATCAGGCATGGGAGTGGTTTATTGTGCTGTAAAACAAAGTGTTATTGGTACACATGTTAAATTCACATCCCTTCCCCATCAGTGTGACATTCAAGCTGGTCCTGCCCTACCTAGTAGCTGTCATAATAATATATAGCCCTAATGTACTTTAATGGTACATCTTATTTAACCAAATTATTAAGTAGATTATTAAGTCTGTGATTTTATACAAGGCAATATACTACATGGCTGGAAATATATCAACCTTAGTTCATTTTGATCAAAAATTATATATAAATATATACATATACATTTTGCATGTAAAAATCAGTTTCTATTTTCATAACCTATTGTTAACAAAGATCGCTTTCGTCCTTCTAGACTTCTTCAGGTCTGTGTACAAGAACCCTAAAAACCTATATAATTGTATAATTAGTTAGTATTGTTATTACCATCATTTTGAATAAAGTGGAAAAAAGAGAACCAGAAAAAAATAAAAATAAAAAATATGTATGTATGATGATGGAAACAAAATATACACTTAAATTTCAAATGATTTAAAATGGTATTTAAAACCAATTTGAAGAAAAAAAATAAAATAAAATACAATTAGTCTTGCAAACAATGTGGCAATTTTCTAAGTTCCAGTGCACTTTTAATTGAACATACACTTTGGATTATCACAGTATCAAAAATATTATTGAAGAAAACTGGGACATTGTCACAGGAAACCCTTTTCTGATTAACGTCTTAGGTGAAACCCCATCATTTGTTTATAGGAAGGCCAGGAATATTAGAAGTTTGGTTGAATTTAAACCTAGACCATGTGAGAAAAGCACTAAAAGATGTGAAAGTAATTGTACATTTTGTATATTTATACAGCAAGGTGATAGTTTTTATTGCCCTTATTTAAAGAAGATCATTAAAACCAGTGCAGGGGGTGACTATAACACTAAAAAAGTAATTTACAGGGCACAGTGCAATGAATGTGATGCATTCTATGTGGGCAAGACTGTAAATAAACTCAAGCAAAGGATTTCATGTCATCTGTCAGAAATCCGCTCTGGGTGTAAAAATAATGCACTAGCCAGACACCTTTCTCTTCATAAAAGACACACAGGTTTTAAGTTCCAGATCCTGGATCACATAGACATGGGTGATCTTGAAGGAGACATCCCGAATATTCTGGAGAAACATGAACTCATGTGGCAATTAAAGCTGAACTCTTTTAGAAAGCCTGGACTTAACTACTACTATTCAATTAAAAGTGTACTGGAACTTAGAAAATTGCCACATTGTTTACATGACTAATTGTATTTTATTTTATTTTATTTTTTTTTTCTACAAATTGGTTTTAAATACCATTTTAAATCATTTGAAATTTAAGTGTATATTTTGTTTCCATCATCATATATATATATATTTTTTTATTTTTATTTTTTCTGGTTCTCTTTTTTCCACTTTATTCAAAATGATGGTAATAACAATACTAACTAATTATACAATTATATAGGTTTTTAGGGTTCTTGTACACAGACCTGAAGAAGTCTAGAAGGACGAAAGCGATCTTTGTTAACAATAGGTTATGAAAATAGAAACTGATTTTTACATGCAAAATGTATATGTATATATTTATATATAATTTTTGATCGCAAAATGAACTAAGGTTGATATATTTCCAGCCATGTAGTATATTGCCTTGTATAAAATCACAGACTTAATAATCTGCTTAATAATTTGGTTAAATAAGATGTACCATTAAAGTACATTAGGGCTATATATTATTATGACAGCTACTAGGTAGGGCAGGACCAGCTCGAATGTCACACTGATGGGGGAAGGGATGTGACTTTAACATGTGTACCAATAACACTTTGTTTTACAGCACACTAAACCACTCCCATGCCTGATAAAAAATATATATATATTTAGAAAGCTTGTGAGGAAATTATCACTCTATTTTTGTTTTACTTGGATCGCTTGTCTGTGTACTTAATAAAGGATTTTCGACTGGAAACAGACTGCCTGCCTTGCTTGGATTACTTTCAAATACTTAGTAATGCTGTAGAATTATATATTTTCTATTATTACATTTTGACTTGACAAGTTTACGTTTGCTACTTCTACTACTATTGTCTGATCTGATTAATATACAGTGATTAACTAGAAATATATGGACTGAAAATCTTCTACACAAAGAAGTTTCTTACACTGTTTTGAAATGTGCAAATATGAGACCTGCGAGTAAATGCATGGAAAGTGAATGCTTTACTAGTAGTGGATGCCCTAATACATGAAATCACTTGTGCAAAATATTCAGTAAGCTGGGTTTCAAGCCATGCAATTATCAACTTAAACTTCTCTATAACAGCAAATAATCACAACCTTCTTTATACACATAGATTTAGTACGATATGAATGAATGATATCTGTGTTTAACTATGCTCAAATCTTTCAGCATATAACCAGAAAGTCATAGAAGGAATCAAATATGCTGCAAATTTTATTGATGATTTTACAGCCTTTAACAAAAATCAAAAAGAACACACTGATGCCCTGAGAAAGGTGCTAGAATGGCTGAAAGAAAACAGACTAACACTCCATTTAACGCGATTAACAAAAATATTTTAGAATAGGCTAGGTTTCCTTGTGTGCAAAGATTGCATGTTCTCCTTGTGTTTTACTTGGTTATACAGGGTTAGCTCATTGCCTACTACATCCTTAATTCAAGCTAAGTGACCTGACAAACCTTTAACTTGTCCACTGGCATGTGTGTGTGTGTGTGTGTGTGTGTGTGTGTGTGTGTGTGTGTGTATGTGCCTAAACACAGAAAGGCACCCCTTCTAGGATTGGGTCTCTGTTTTATGCCCATTTCAGGGTGGGATAGACTTCAACTGCACAGCTATGTATGGGATAAAGTAGGTATTGATGAATGAACAAATATTACCTTAAAGTATAACATTGAGTTTTGTAGAGTAATAATTTCCATAAACATCAGTACAGAAGCAGAAACCTCCATCTAGTCCAGACAAGATTGAAAGTCTTTAGGGAATGGTTACCTACAATGCCGGACTGATAAAAAGTTCTTCTCATTGTACTGAACTGTTATGCTTTCGGAAACAGGAAAAGAGTATATGTCATCAATTTCTGTTTAACTGAAAGTTTGCATGAAATAAACAAAGACCGTGGTTATGGAAATTTCTCCTTAACATCAATACTGTACTGTTTGGGCTTAGTATATTTAGGGTTGTTGGGGATATGAAGGGTACAGCAGGATCCCATATATATATATATATATATATATATATATATATATATATGTATACTGATTTTAAAGTTTATATGCATCTCTCACTAAATTGTGTGCTGTGTATTTATTTTTTGGCACACCTACTTTTATTGATCTAATATAAACCTCATAAAAGATTTTAATTCAATTACAGGACCATTTAAAGAAAGCTGATTATGAAATATGTTCTGATGGCTTTGATAGAGAAACACACATAAGCAGTGGAGAAGCTAAAGATGTTTGATCTTATACATCATATTGTCTTATTCTGATTTCAGTCATCCTACACGTACCTCTCAACTGTCCAGATTTTTTTCTTATATTTTTAGGCTGTTCCTCACAAAATTTGTGGTTTTCTGGCACACATCAGTATTTGATCCTCCAAAGCTAGCTATGAAAACAAAATCACCACTAATTCTAAGGACAACCACAAAGCATTCTATAGCTATGTCAAGAATCTCAATGGCAACACCCAGATCTGCTCTGAGTTACAGCACAACGGCACAAAAATTACTGAACCAACTGATATTGCCAACATCCTGGTAAATAGGTTCAGTGCTAACTTTACCCCCCACCCCCTAAAGGGCCCATATCAATTCAGAAAGAATGCAGAGTCCCTGTAATTCCAACTATGCAGGTCAAAGCTGCACTCTCTAAAGCCAAAAGCACAGATCCATGGGACCGGACAACATCCCAGGCTGTGTGTTACACGAACTTCAGAATGAACTGGCTCCCCACCTAAGCACCATGTTCAATAATAGCCTCGAATCAGGCTTTGTGCCCACTGAATGGCACACAGCAACAGTTATCCCACTCCACAAAGGGGGAGCCACCACTGATCCTGGGAACTGTCGCCCTATTAGCCTGACGAACCTGGTCTGCAAGGCCATGGAACGTATCATCATGGAACTCATAAACAAAGACATTAGTAAACCAAACTCTGGATCCCACCCAGTTCGGGTTTGTGAAAGGCAGATCATGCCTCCTGAACCTGATCGACTTATTTGAGGCAGTCACCAAAGCCGTAGATGAGGGTAAGGTGGTTCACACAGCCTATCTTGACCTCGTCAAGGCTTTCGACACCATCCCCCATATTGGAATTATAGCTAAACTCACTAAACTAGTTATAAATCCCTACATCACAAGATAGGTTGCCAACTGGCTCACTGACAGAACCCACACTGTAAAAGTTGCAGACTCCAAATCTGACCTCAAACCAGTGACAAGTGGAGTACTACAGGGTTCGGTCCTGGGACCTCTCCTGTTTGGTATCTACTTCTCTGAAGTACAGGCTAACACAGAAGGCCTCTGGCTAACAAATTTCGCAGATGACTGCAAACTAAGAGCCACAGTAAAGTCCCCAAATGATGTGGACATCCTACAGAAGGGCCTCGCTGAAGCAGATGCCTGGTGTCAGAGCCATGGCCTCAAGCTCAGTGACAAAAAGTGCAGTGTTATCCCCTTTGGTAAAAACTCTGTACCCATGAACTACCACATAAGCAGCAATCTACTTATCACCAAATGTGTGATAAGAGACCTTGGGACCCAGGTAGACAGTAGTCTCTATTTGATAGTCACATCACCACAGTAGTGAGGAAGTCCTTCTACATGGCACACCTCATCATAAAAGGGTTCGCATCCAGGAAAAAAAGAGGTAATTGTTCCCCTCTTTCGAAACTCATTAGATCCATTATAGAGTACAACTCCCCTTTTGGAATGTACCTCACAAGACATCTGCAGCAGCTGGAAAGGCCACAGATGTACCACACAAAGAGGATTACTGTCCTCAAACAAATGCCCTACACTGACCATCTCAGAAAACTCCAGCTTTACTCTGTAGCATATCGGCTACTCCGAGGCGATCTCTGTCTAACATATAAAGCTATGTCAAACCCAGAGCTGTTGGACATGCTACATCTAAAGAAATCCCAATCCCTCTGAGCTACATGCTCTAGGGACTTAAACCTTGTCACCACAATAAACAGGACATGCTGGAGGGATAGATTCCTGTCCCAGAGACTTCCCATACTCTGGAACAGGCTACCCATCTATGTCAAGCAAAGTTCTTCATTAGCACTCTTTAAGAAAAATCTTGATGAGTGGATGGGAAATAGGAAATACACCCAGGGGATCAGTTCTGTGTCTCTGCTTGACAGTGCCACAGGAAAATAACTTTCTTGGGTGGCGTAAGCCAGGGAACCTTGTTGGCTAGGCTTACGTAGGCCCTTGGGCCGATAGCCTAGTTCCTACCTATGAACCTATGAACCTATGAGACTTTCTATCCTTCAGAAAAATCATGCTAAAGGAAAACCTGTTATTTTGTCAATGCTCTAAATTTTTCAATAAATAATTAAAATGTGTCTCTATTTTCTAGGCCCTTGTACCCCCATTGTTTTTGGCTTTGTCCAGATTTCTTGTGCTAAGAGGTTGAGAGGTATGACCCTACACAATTAAGCCAAATGCAGGAAGGACATCAGGGACTTATTGCATCTGGCAGTAGGCCTCTGTTGCCTTCTGAAAGATACAATCAAATTAAGAAAGACACTTTATGTATGGTTTACGAATGTGTGCATTTCCATATGTATAACTTTGAAAAGACTTTACATCATTTACTGGCCATAGACATTTAGAAAGTATGAGATGAAATTAAATCTTTCACCTAGACTTTTAATTGATCTTTAAGACATCAACTTTACCTGTCAATGTACAGTGTAGAAAGTAACAATGTTAATAATTTGTCAAGGCACTATGTATGTTCAACAATAAAAAAAGACAAATTAACATGCAAAGCTAATGACTATATAACATGGCTGAACACTAAGAAATATTGAGTTTGCCAATAAAATGGAAACTGTTTTATAGAAAGTAACATAATACTGCATCATTGATGGTTGGCACAAAGCAAAGACTGAAGATTCAGTGTGAAAATATATGATTTGAGAAATGTATGGTATAAATAATTTCAAAGACTGGTAAATGTTTAATTAAAACAGTTTATTATAGTAATGGAGCTGTGTAAGAGTATTTAAACTGGACATGGAGGATACTTAGGAACTGTAAAACTAAAATATATGGTAAAATAGAATATTTGATTTCAAGGTGTGGATGAGGCAGCAGAATTAATTTCCTAAGCATGATATACCCAGTACAGCAAAGCTTTCCCCATTCTAATATCTGAATTTTCTAATCCACAATGGTCAGATGCTAATATTTGAAGAAATATATCAACTAATTTTAACTACTATTGCTGACTACTGACGATTTCTAGTGGTAGAACCAATATCTTGCACATACACATAACCAGTACAGTCAGCTGTTGACAAAATATGTGTTACCATTTGCTTATGAGGGGCAGTAAATACTAACAATAGCCAGCCTTTTAAAAGTGACCAGTTTAAAGAACTGAGTGCAAAGGAATTAAATTGAGGAAAGCAATTCCACTTTGGCACAAAACAATACAAAGAATGCAAACAAAAGATGAAAGACTATAGATCTATACAGAGTTCAAAGAAAATAAAAATTAACCAGCATAACCAGCATGGTGAGAGTTTACAGGACAGACTATTTTTAAAAGGTCTGTACCCAAGCAACTGACTATTATGGCTATTTTAGTTGTTTGTATACAATTGTTCTCCGTTTCCAAAATGCTTCAGGATATTTTCATAATTTTTTCAGGGAATGTTACTGTCACAATTATCTATAAACACAATAAGACTGGGTAGTCTACCTTTAAAGGTCAAGGAACAGCTGCATATTTAATTTTAATGAAAGAAAGTTAATGGTCATGCCATTTTTGTATGATACAACACATAGAAAGATCAATTTTATGCAGAAATCCATTCATTCATTCATTCATTCATTCATTCATTCATCTAATGTTTAGAGTAGCATCTAGCTCCAATAAACAGCTGACACCATCCTGAAAGTTTCTTAACCAAGTAGTGAAATTTTTGTATCATGCAACACAAATACATACTTTGTCAGATCCAAAATCACAGCAACTTTTATATATTTATATTTTAAAAGCTTTGTTTTTATTCTCTGAAGAGAACTGAATGCTACTTTCTGTTTTTATCTCTCTGGTAGGCAAATGTTGCCGTTTGCTCATTGAAAGACAATTGCATTCAGAAGGAAAGCTATTGCAAATTTGCAGAAGGTTTTAAAGAAGAAAAACATCAGTACATCACCGAAGGTCCATATAGTCAAAACTATCTTTATTCTAGTAGTAACATATGACTATGAGAGATGGACTATAATTAAGGCTATGCACCAGAAAATATGTTTTTGAAATGTGTTGCTGGAAAAACCTTTAAAGAGAATTCCATGGATTGTAAGAAGATCAACACAGTCAAAATGTATGGAAATAAAGACTGTTCAGAGGACAGCCTAATACTGAAACTCAAATATTTGGACCACATAATGTGAAGACATAATTCTTTAGAGAAGATACTAATGTGGGGAAAGATCAGAGGCAAATGAAGAAGGAGAAAGCAGAGGCTGAGATAACTGGATAGCATTACTGAAGTAATGAATATGACTCTGCAAGAAGTTAAAGAAGCAGTTCTTTAAAGACAGGCCTGGTGTGCTTATATTCATAAGGTCACAGCAAGCTGAATTTGACTAAAGAACCAAACAACAACATTTCAAAAGGACATTATGATGCGAGTCTGACAAGAATTCAAATGAGAATAGCTCACTACTGCTTACTGATATTCTTATGAAATTGTCAGGACAAGATCGAAATTGTCAGAAAAAGATCCTTGAGTAATCAAGCTTTTGTACCATATTGTTTGATCTAATACCTATAAGACAAAGAAGACAAGCAGAATCTCAAATCTGTGTATGACTGTCAAAATAAGTATAATATGTGCATTTTGATATAATGTAAGAATATAGAAAATATGCTTTTATCTTGACAAAGGTATATTATTTTAGCTATTCATTTTACAAGAACACAGTGGTGATACTCAAATGCAAATTGCGATTGCCAGCCTGGAAAAATGCATGTTTGTTGGGATCCAAATAGGGAAAACAGAGACTCTAAATGGATATATGACTACTATGAGAACTTATTAATGCAGGAGTCTGCCTCTGTAACCACAAGAAATATTAGAGCAGATTTCTACAGTAACAGGTAGTGAACATCCTCTGCATAAATTACTCAGTTAGGGATTGCAGGTATAAAATGACGTACGTCTTTAACTTCATGAAGTGTACTTTCCTGTATAAAGTCTAAGTTGTTGCATTTCATTACAAAACTTTCTGTCAGCCACAGCATGGTGATCAGCGGTAAGGTGAACATAAGACTGTTATCCTATGCTTATGGGATCATAATTCCAGTCTCAAAATAGTTTTTATTTCCAAAGAAGTAAATATGCAATCTAGATCATCCCTGTACTCAGAATGCTTAGCAAAATGAAAATGCAGCACCAATTAATAATGCAAAATGTCAGACTATGAAAATGAAGCCTTATGAACCCCTTTAAGTGATGTAATTGATATCAAGGTATAAATGGCCACATTTCAGTCCTCTCTATTTCGTTACAAAAATTTCAGTTAGTCATAGTGTGGCATTCAAGAATAAGGTGAACATAAAACTGTTATCCTATTGTTATACATTTCATTGCAGTCACCATTGAATCTGTCTTCATTAGTTTACTTCACACATGATGATACAAATGAATATAGACAGATAGATAGATAGATAGATATATAGATAGATAGACAGATAGATAGAGAAGACAGATACACAGGTTCATAGGTTGGTACTAGGCTATCAGCCCTAGGGCCTATACAAGCCTAGCCATAACAATTCCCTGGCTATTTCTTCCCACACTATTTACTTCCCTGGACCCCTGTCTAGCAGGGTGACTGACGTGATCCCCGGGGTGAATTTCCTTTCTTCCATCCAATCGTCAAGGTTCCTTTTGAAGAGGACCAAAGAGGCACTCTGCTTGACATATATGGGCAATCTATTCCAGAGTCTGGGGAGTCTCTGGGTCAGGAACCTATCCCTCCAGCATGTTTTGTTTATTGTGATGACAAGGTTTAGATCCATGGAGCATGTGGCTCTGAGGGATTGGGATTTCTTTAAGTGTAGCATGTCCAACAGCTCTGGGTTTGACATGGCCTTGTCTGTTAAGAAAAGATCGCCTCTGAGTAGACGATATGCGACAGAGTATAGCTGGAGTTTTTTAAGGCGGTCAGCATAGGGCATCTGCTTTAGGCCTATGATTCTTTTAGTGAGGTATTTCTGTGGCCTTTCCAGTTGTTGCAGATGTCTTGAGAGGTACATACCAAATGGGGCAATGTATTCTATAATGGGTCTAATGAGGGATGAGTACAGTGGGACAATGACCTCCTTTTTTCTGGATGAAAAGCCCTTAGTGATGAGGTGTGCCACATAGAAGGATTTCCTGACTGCTGTGGCAATGTGGTTATCGAAGGTGAGACCACTGTCCACCTGTGTCCCTAAGTCTCTTATCAAACTTTCAGTGTTTAGTGTACTGCCACCTATATGGTAATTCACGGATACATGTTTTTTCCCAAAGGGGATAACTATACATTTCTTAGCATTGAGCTTGAGCCCATGGCTCTGGCACCAAGCATCTGTTTCTGTAAGGCCCTTTTGTAGACTATCCACATCATTTGGGGATTCAATAATGGCTCCCAGTTTGCAGTCATCTGCAAACTTTGTTATCCAGAGTCCCTTAGTGTTGGCCTGTACTTCAGAGAAGTAGATGCCAAACAAGAGCGGTCCCAGGACTGAACCCTGAGGTACTCCACTTGTCACTTGTCTGGAGCTGGATTTGGAGTCGGCTACTTTTACAGTGTGGGTTCTATCAGTAAGCCAGTTAGCAACCCATTGGGTGATGTAGGGATTAATGCCCAGCTTAGTAAGTTTATCTATGATTCCGGAGTGGGGGATGGTGTCAAAGGCCTTGGCATGGTCTAGATAGGCTGTGTGGACCACCTTACCCTTGACCATGGCTCTGGAGACTGATTCGAAGAAGTCAGTCAAGTTTAGGAGACAAGATCGGCCCTTCACAAACCTAAACTGGGTGGGGTCCAGTGTTTGAAGGTTGCCAATATCTTTGTTTATAAGTTCCATGATAATATGCTCCATGGCCTTGCAGATAAGGCTCGTCAGACTGATGGGACAGTAGTTTCCAGGATCCAAGGTGGATCCCCCCTTGTGGAGTGGGATAACTGTAGCTGTGCACCACTCAGTGGACACGAAACCTGAGGTGAGGCTATGATTAAACATGACACTCAGGTGAGGTGCCAGTTCATATTGTAGTTCATGTAGCACACAGCTGGTCCCATGGATGCTGTATTCTTAGCTTTGGAGAGTGCGTTTTTTACCTGTGTGGCCGTTATTACCGGAATTTGGCAATCTTCCAGTATTGAGATGGGCCATTTAAGGGGTGAGAGAGGGGTGAAGTTGGCACTGAATCGATCTGCCAGGATATTGGCAATATCCTTGGGATCAGTATATTTAATGCCATTCTGTTTTAGCTCAGAACAGATCTGAGCATTGCCATTTAGATTCTTGACATAGTTATAGAATGCCTTGTTGTTGTCTTTGGAATCTTTGGCAATTTTATTTTTGTAACTAGCTTTGGAGGATTTTATGAGGGATCTCAGTTTCTTACTGAGGCTGGTAAGGAAGTTTTTTGCATCCTGGGATTTTCCTCTTTTCGCAACAGTTTCTTCCTTTTGTTGTAAAGTTTGTTTATGGCAGGGTACCACCAGATTGACTCCTTTTTTGGATGAGAGCATCTTGGTTCTATTTGGGATGGCACGATTTATGCATGAGTGGATGTGCTCGTACAGTGCCTTAGTGTAGGATTCAGCAGTTGAACTTTCAGCTCCCATCTGCATGGGTGTCATGAAGTTTGTCACTTCTGACTTGAGTAGCATGAAGTTGGCTTTGGAGAAGTTTTTTATGGAGGTTTCCTTACTGGGGGGTGGGGGTGGGATGTGGATGTTAAGGGTGATTAGCTTATGGTCAGACGTGACTAACGAGGGGGTGACCATAGGTGTGGAGCATCGATTTCCCATGTTGGTAATGACCAGGTCTAGGATATTGGAGCCCCTGGTGGGACTATGGATTAGTTGATCCAGGGCGTTGGAATTTATGAATTCCAAGAACCGTTGGGCAAAGGTGTTGGTACATGAGTAGCTTTCCCAGTTAATGGCAGGGTAGTTAAAATCACCCAGTATTAGGGTGTTTGGTTCTATCTTAATATTTTCCAGTATGTTTAGAAAGGTGTAGTGAGAATCTTGGGGTATGGTGGGGATCTGTAGCAAGCTACAATTTGGATTGCAGTCTTACCTAGTGTTAGTTGCACCTGGAGAATTTCAGACACATTGTGTTGGGCAACTAGCCTGGTGGTGTGAATATCCTTGGTGAATATTGACACTCCTCCACCTTTAGTGTTTCGGTCCTGCTTTGGTGGCGAAAAGTGTGGTAAGAGTTGTAGCCTGGTATTGCAGGGGTGCTCTCTGGAGCCTTGAACCAGGTCTCAGTTACTGCACAGATATCAATGTTCTCCATTTTTAGGAGTGCCTCGAGAGAGTGCATTCTGAGGTTTAGACTTCTAGCATTGAGTAGCATTACCTTCAGATTTTGCATGCTTGTACCTGTTACGGTGGTGGTTTTGTTCTTTGAACTTTGCCTAAAAAGGCACTATAGGGGTGGCAAGAGCCTTAGCCAGTAACCTGAATCCCAGAGGCGACAGGTGCAGACCATCTCTGGCAAAGCATCGTGGTCTGTCAATCATGTCTTCCCAGGCAGACAGATACTGGATCCCCTTTGAATGACACCAGAAGCTTAGCCAATTGTTGAAGTCAATCATTTTGTCCTTATATTGTGGTATCATTCTGGGCGAAGGCAGGATGCTACTCAGGGCTAGGGTCATACCTGCCTGGGCCACATGATCTGAGAGCTCTTCCATGTCTCTTTTCATGTAGTCCAGGGAGGTACGTCTCAAGTAATTCACTCCAACATGGACAATGACAGAGTCATATTTGTACTTGTTGTGGAGTGACTTGAGTGCATGCGTTATGTGGTGGATCCTGGCACCCGACAGGCAGCTAACTGTAATTTTCTCCTTGTTCAACCTGGTGAGAGGGACATCAGTGTGCCGGACTATAGAGTCACCTATGACTAATGTGTTAGGTACATTGTCTTGCCTTAGGGGCTGTTGCTGGGTGGCACACAGGTGTTTGAACTATGTGACACTTTGGTTGTGATTGGTGTTTGTTTGCGTTTCAGCTTCAGAGGTCCTTGTTGCTTGGGCAGGTTACAGTTAAGGGCCTCTGCATATGTGGATTTAGTGTTGCTATATGTGGGTGTTGGTGGTGTGGGTTTAGAAGGGCTATGTGTTGCTTGAGGTGTAGTGTGGGTGTTAACCTTCTCATCTTGACTGTCTAGCACAATCTTGGGTGGAGAGAGCTTTGCTTCCATTTTGGCTATGTAAGTGCATCTCTCACAGGTTGTAGTGTTGGGTGGTAGGAGGAGAGGGTTGTCTGTGTACATGAGGCAATTGCTGCATTGCCCCAGTATGCCCAGATTCACCAGGTGGACAGGAGAAATCACCGGAAGCTGACCCTTGGACATGCCTGGTTTGATGCTTTTTTTTTTTTGTAAAGTACAGGAGCTGTTTTCCCTTACCTTAGCAAGGTACTTTGCAATTATAGGCTGTTTAGTGCCTACTATTAATTTTCCTTATTAACAAGGAGAGTTGAGTGCTTGTATCAGTTTAAGGCTTCGTAGTGCTTTCCAGCAGGTACCTTTGCAAACACACATGCAAACATTTGTTTATATATATATATATATATATATATATATATATATATATATATACAGAGAGAGAGAAAGAGATAGATGTATAGATACACACAAACACATATATATAGGTCTAGGACTCTTGCACGAACACACTTTTCACCGAATCACGAATGGGCAGGCATACTTAGGCGAAAATGCTTTTCACCGAAGCAGCATTTTCGCATAAGTATGCCTGTTGTGCCAGTCGTACTACAGTGCGGATAAGGGAAAATTCCCTTTTCCCCACTGTAGTGCGATCTTGGAGTGAGAATATTAAAGTAGGGTGGTGTGGGGGGAGCAGCCCCCCACATGGGGGTGCAGGGGTGCTTGCCCCCCTGCGTAAAAGTAGATTTAATGTTTGTTTTTTTTAACACACTTTAGCGAAAGCACTTTTTCGGTGAAAGCGCTTTCGTTAAAGTGTGTTCAGTGATAGTGGATTTGGACTGTTGAACTTTCATTCAACAGTCCTAGATCCATATATATATATATATATATATATATATATATATATATATATATATATGTGTGTGTGTGTGTGTGTGTGTGTGTGTGTGTGTGTGTTCATATGTTTATATATGTGTATAAAAAAGGTTTTATCATTTTGTTTTAAGTTTTGTATGTGCTGAGGTTATTGTTCCGCACGTGTGGTAGCATGTTGCCATTTAAACAAACAAAACGAAAAAAAGAATTCCACAGGTGTACACAAGTTCTGTATTAAAAATGCTGATTTATTTAGATATTAAAGCACAAATACTGCAAAAACCATTACGACTAAGCGTTTTCACCTCAAAAGGCATCATCAAAGTCGTATGTCCACATTAAAGCACACCCTAAATACTTTACATCATTTTGTTTGGTTCCATGTTGACATTTACTTTGTTGACAGTTTGTGGTTGACATTTGGATGTTTTGACTACAATCAGCACACCTATATTTACATATCTTTGTTTTTCTGGTAAAACATATAAGAGGGCATTGTCCCCAGCACCACCTTATTTATGTGTGCTGACCCTAATCATAGCCCTACCCATACTCCTGCCATTAACCTCACCCAAACACATTAGGTTATCAAGCATCCTTTCCATAATTGTAGCTCTGCTGTACACAGACAAAGACACACAAATACAACAGTACTAGAACACAACAAACATTGATCCACTTTCCTAGCCCTTAGCCTATCCCTAACTTGCAAACACACACACACACACACACACACACACACACACACACACACACATACCCATTGCTGAAACTCTCACTATAAGAGAAACTTTTGGCATTACTTCTCACTTATCTTATATTTGATAATCCACAAATTTAACTAATTTACCAGCCAACAAATATGAACTGTGACTCTATATATATATATATATATATATATATATATATATATATATATATATATATTGAATATGTCTGGGTCTAGGACACATGCTCGACTAGCATATGTCCGAATCACAAAACATCAAACACACATACACGAAGGTGCTTAACATTGAAAAGTGCTTCCGTGTATGTGTAGTTCAAAAAAAAAAAATCTAAGTTTCTGCTCCCTGCACCCCCCACACACCCCCTACTTTATTATTCTCACTCTGAGATCGCACTACAGTGGGGAAAAGGGAATTTTTCCCTTACCCGCACTGTAGTCCGATCTACGAAACAGACACACATACACGGAAGCGCTTGTTGATGTTAAGCGCTTTCGTGTATGTGTGTTCAATGTTTTGTGATTCAGACATGCTAGTCGAGCATGTGTCTGGATCCCATGTGTGTATATATATATATATATATATATATATATATATATATATATATATATATATATATATACACACACACATACATATATATATATATATATATGTGTGTGTGTGTGTGTGTGTGTGTGTGTGTATATATGTGTGTGTGTGTGTGTGTGTGTGTGTGTATATATATATATATATATATATATATATATATATATATATATATGTGTGTGTGTGTGTGTGTGTACATATATAGATATGTATCGACTTTGCATGCTCAAAACCCATATACTGGAACGTTATTTTTGTGACATGAAAATAACGAAAAATAAAATCCCAAACTGTGCATTTTTCCCAGGTCAAGTAAACACTTGCCCAAAACTTCACGAAAACACACCTTACTATCTGAAACCCACCTAGGTGGGGGGCTACACCCCCACATCCTCCCTAACTATATGTACCAACTCCAAGATTGCACTACAGTGGAGAAAAGGGCATATTTCCCCACAGTGGGCAAGTGTTTACTTCACCTGGGGAAAACTGCACAGTTCTGGATTTCAGTTTTCACATGCATCTAAGACTACTATTTCTTCTTTTTAGTGCAGTACAATGCTGAAGTTAATTCCACTGCTTTATCACTTTCAAGACATGGCATTTTAGCCATGACATTTCACAAGTGAAAATAAGAGTTATTTTTCCTGGTAAAATGCCTGACTTTTGCATGAATGGTTTTCTTTAACACTGCTTTTGTACCTGAATTTAAAAATGCATATGTCATTTCCCATAGGCAGTTCATAATAGAAAGTTCAGGCACCTCTCATGAGATACTTGATACAAAACACTAATCAATGTCATTTGAACCACTGGTATTTCACTGTATCTCAGTCCTGACATACACAGTGTGATAAACTGAGGGGCTGCCAGCCCAGCCAGATAGAAGTTTTTAAATAATTCTATGTCATTGTAAATATTAATATGATCCACAGGCTGGTTTCACAAATGTAAGAAAACTGTGTTATGTGCTAAGCTTCAAAAATGTAACCACAGTGCACCCTGCTGGAAGAAAGTTGATAAGTAAAGCATTTTATGACTGTGTGTGATCTCAAGCTCGGAGACAGGATGTCTAGGCCAGGAAATTCTTTCTATTGTCCTAAGACAGAGATAATTACTAGGTTTCACATGTAAAGTGCCTTTTATTGCTGTAGCTTCTTGGCAAGTGCAGATTACAAAGAAATGTTACATTTTGAGTTCTGTGAGCCTGGCAAACCTAAGCAGAAGTGTCAAGAATGATAACATTTGAAATGACTCAGCAGTAATGTGTATTATCAATTTAAGACTTTCTCAGAGAGAAAGAGTTTGCATTTTGTATTTTGTTCTGAATCTGACAACAACTCACCAGCACTGTGCCTTGCTCTGTAAAAAGGCTCTTAGATCTTACTATTTCTCTTAGAGATAGATAGAAATAGGGAGACGGGATATAATATGACAGAAATAGAGACAGGTAGGAGAGATGCTCTGACACTAAGGGACTCTGTAGCCAGACCCTCTGTTTCTGTTAAAGAGGATTCCAGTACTGACACTATGAGTCCTGGTAATGGACAACCCCTTAGATATCTCATGACATACAATATAATGAGCAGAACAATTGAGAATGTTATAAGAAAAAATTGGTTTGTCCTGAAATCTATACCTGGTAATGAGAAATGGCTCCCAGACCAACCTATGTTTACCTATCGTAATAGTAATAATTTGAAACAACTTTTATGTTACAAAGATTTTTCTTTGAATAATACACAAGGAATTGAGTTTAAGAAAAAAGGTACTTTTCCATGCTACAGTTGTTCATGTTGTATGAGTATTAATCAGTGCTCAGAATTTATGCATCATATGAGTGGCAGGAGATTCACTTTTCACTGTACAGCGACGTGTAATACCACTGGTATTATATATCTTGCCACATGTGAGAAATGTTCAGGATTTTATGTAGGCAAATCAGTCAGGCACCTGAGGGATAGAATTATTGAGCATAGATCGGCAATTTATAGGAATATACCTACTAACTCATTGGCTTGCCACATTTCTGCAATGGGTGCTGCTCATGAATTTGACTTCAGTTCATATCTATTGTATACCCAGGTATTAGACATGGAGACCATGTTAATAATGTGGACATGAAAGAATATGAATGGATAGTGAGGCTTGAAGCAGATAAAGACCCGGGCTTAAATAAACAAGTTACACTAAAACCTATTCTAAAAAATAAACAAAGGAAAATTAGAAAAAAAATGAGAGGAAGATATGTATATACTTCTTATCCCCTTTATCATTGTTTCTGTATCTTTAAGAACTGGGTGTTCACCTTAATCAATTAATGGCTGTGTCATGTGCTACTAGTATAAATGTTGGTTTTAACTTTTCTTTTGTGTAAGACACTGAGGAAGGATGTTTTTTATATCCGAAAGCTTTGCAGTTTTTTAATAAATTTTATTTGGCTTGACGGTGTGGAGTGACTATTTTCTTTTTTTTTTTTAACTCATGGGCTTGGCCCAGGAGAACCTGGCAGAAGCACAACAGCAGAAAAAGGTCTGGTATGACAGGAATGCTCAAGCTAGAAAGTATGCTATAGGGCAGAAGGTAATGGTTCTCATTCCTGTCAGACACAACAAGCTGCAGGCAGCTTGGGAGGGTACCTACAAGGTGGTAAGGAAGGTCAGTGATGTTAACTACATGGTAGAACTGTTAGGCAGGAGGCAGAAGCACAAATTGTACCATATTAACATGATGAAATCTTACCATGATAGGGAGGCCCTTGTGCTGAGGATTTGCAGTGGATTGCAGGAGGAGGCTGAGGGAGATCTGGTGACTGATCTCCTCAGTGAGGCTCGGACTAACACCTCAGTGGAAGGGGTAGCAATGTCCCAGCTGCTATCTCCTACCCAGGTTTGAGAAATCTGAGCAGAGTTACAGGAGTTTGGGGACATGTTCCCTGGGAAACTAGGGTGCAACCACCTAGTGCAGCACCAGGTGGATACAGGACCCCAAAGGCCTATTAGGCAGGCCCCTTATAGGGTGCCTGAGAGCATCAAACAAACTCTGAGGGAGGAGATACAGGAAATGTTAGAACTAGGGGTAATTGAAGAGTCCAACAGTCCCTGGGCCTCCCCAGTAGTGCTGGTGGCAATGAAGGATGGCAGCACCAGGTTCTTTGTGTACTACAGGACATTAAAGAGTCACACAGAGTCAGATGCTTACCCAATGCCTAGGACAGATGAAGCCCTAGAGTAGCTGGGTGGGGCTAAGTATCTTACCACCATTGATCTTACCAAGGGTTACAGGCAGGTGCCCTTGCCTCCCAGTGCTAGAGCAAGGTCAGCCTTTGTATGAGTTCACAAAGATGCCCTTTGGGATGAAAAATGTCCCAGTAACTTTCCAGTGTCTGGTAGATCATATCCTAGCAGGATCAGGAGGGTTTGCCCTTGCTTACCTAGATGATATTGCCATCTGCAGCCATTCCTGGCAAGAACACCTTCAGTATATCAAAAGGATGCTGGGCAGACTACAGAGGGCAGGGTTGACCATTAAGCCAAGCAAATGTCAGGTGGGAATGGCAGAGGTCTACTACCTGGGACATAGTGTGGGGAGTGGTATGATCAGGCCAGAACTTGCCAGTGTGGAAGCCATTCAGGCATGCCCTGCACCTGTTACCAAAAAACAGGTGAGGGCATTCTAAGGGACAGCAGTGTACTACAGAACATTCGTCCCCAGTTACAGTACCTTAGCTGCTACCACACAGACCTGATAAGGAAAAACAGGCTAGATAAGGCAGTGTGGACCCCAGCATGTCAGCAGGCATTCCAGAAGCTTAAAGAAGCTTTGGGAGGACCCCCTGTGTTAGCCAGACTAGATTACAGCAAAGAATTTGTTGTGCAAGTGGATGCTTTGAACCAAGGGGTGGGGGGCTGTACTTAGCCAGATTGCTTCAGAGGGAGAAGAGTATCTAGTGATTTATCTCAGTCGTAGGCTCCAACCCATGGAGGAATGATGTCTAGCCATATTGTGGGCACTGTAGAAACTTCAGCCTTATCTGTATGGAAGGAAATTCACTGTAGTTACATATCACAATCTCCTAACATGATTACATCAAGCCAGCCAGCAAAATGCCAAGTTACTAAGGTGGAGCCTAGGGTTGCAAGCATATATGTCAGTGCAGCACCGCAGTGGGATTAGCAATGTCAATACAGATGGGCTCTCAAGACAGGGAATGGGGTAATGTATACCCAGATAGACTTAACCCTCTCAAGAAACATTTCTCAAGAGACATTTGAAAAACCTAACTTGAGTTCTCGGGGGGTGATAAACTGAGGGGCTGCCAGCCCAGCTAGATAGTATTCTGTAAATAATTCAATGTCATTGTAAATATTAATATGATTCACAGGCTGGTTTCACAAATGTAAGAAAACTGTGTTATGTGTTAAGCTTCAAAAATGTAACCACAGTGCACCCTGCTGGAAGAAGGCTGATAAGTAAAGCATTTTATGACTGTGTGTGATCTCAAGCTCGAAGAAAGGATGTCTGGGCCAGGAAATTCTTTCTATTTTCCTAAGACAGAGTTAATTACTAGGTTTCACATGTAAAAAGTGTCTTTTATTGCTGGCTTCCTGGCATGTAAGTTCTGTGAGCCTCAGAAACTTAAGCAGAAGTGTCAAGAATGATGTAAATCTGAAATGACTCAGCAGTAATGTGTATTATCAATTTAAGATTTCATAGAGAGAAAGATTTTGCATTTTGTATTTTGTTCTGAATCTGACAGCTCACCAGCACTGTGCCTTGCTCTGTAAGTAGGATCTTAGATCTTAGTATTTCTCTTAGAGATAGATAGATATAGCAAGATTAGTCTAGCTGTTTTCTATATTTATGTGAGACTATCCTACTATGTTGTTTTAAAGTATTCTCTGTGATTTCTAATCTCTCTAATGTCATTGTGTTGAACTGATGAGTATTGTCTTGTGTTTTTAGTATTTATTATTAAATATTTTAAACATTTTAACTGTGGCTGTTTTGTGTAGAGATAATTTAAGCTCTTAGAGTACTTGCATGTATTTGGTGATACTGTATAAGCCACTCCAATAACCTTAGCCATGAGTTACACTTACTATTTGGATGGAAGTAATATTATACAGTTTAATTGGTCACCCTTTTGGAAGGTCCTTTATAGTAGCTGATAAAAGTAGTTGGTGGCAGTGGATTACTACCTTATAGCCTGGGCAGAAGGGGGCATAGCTAGTGAACCTGTGCCAGCCTTCCCCAGGAGTGTCTGTGTGTTGGTATACAAATCAAATCTCAAAGTGTTTGTGTGTGTGTGTGTGTGTGTGTGTGTGTGTGTGTGTGTGTGTGTGTGTGTGTGTCAGCTACTTGGGCAGGGACTCTAAGCACTGGTTGGACAGAGAGGGTACTGGGGGTTTTGGCTTGACTACTCGGCTGAGACCTGAACCCTATAGCTGTGCCAGTGGGGAGTCTTATTGGGGATCTGAAGAGAAAGGGAGAAACCAGCCCCAGACTGACTATCTCTGTATGCTCTTAAGAGAAATTGTACTTTACTGTGTGTGTACTTGTTATTGTCCAAATGTGGACACCCCTCACTGGTGCTAGTGGTGAGGATTGAGGCTCCTTGATTACTGAGCCAGTGCACGGGCGTCACACACAGCAACAAACTACCCTGCCTTTTGAGCAAAGGTCATATAGCTCACAAATGGAAACCAGGTATAATGTCAGACCATGGCACCAAACATCCTCTGAAGCACTCCATTTGCTAAAAGTATAAGAAGACATATTTCAGTATCCCTATGACAGGGAAAAAAGAAAAAAGACTGAGAATAGACTAGTAGTTAAAGACTGACACAGAATATACATCCAGCCTATACCTGGTATGACATTTCATATCAGATCTCTATGAGAGTTTAATAATAATAATAATAATAAAAATTCAGGGAATTCTAAAAAATGTACATGGGCACAAAACACTGTTAAGAATGTCATTCTACTCTCAAGGGCTTTACTACTTCCCAATCCTGATTTATATAACAGCACACTGCCTTTGTCAGTATGTCAAGTTTAGGTATCACCCTATATTTAGTAATAGAAATGCTGACTTACATGGTGAAGTATTTATGATTTTTCTTACATCTAGTGTAATGAAAATGTAGAGCACTTATGTTACATATATTAGTTTCATACAGTATGCTGGACAGCGATTATATAACTGCAAATGAAATCCAGTTATAATGTTAGTGTATGTAAAGAAGAATTATATAGAGAGACATTGATGTGTATAGGGATACGAGTTAACCAATCACGCTAGCTGTGCCCTGCTGGCCACAGAGGATGTTGAAGATGGACAACGTTGAGTAATATGTGTGTGATTTAGAGATTATCTTGTGTTTCTTATCTCTTGTTAGCATTTCTGATTAGAAACTGAGAGGATGACTTGGTAAAGTAGGGATATAATACAAATTGGAAATAAAATAATATGGTTGAAGAAAGGTGTTTAACAAACTATGACATGTATGTGAATGATGTTGGGTATAAAATATGATGGTGCCCATGAGCTACGTTTTGCCTTTTAAATGGATGAAAGAATAAAGAACACTGGGAATCTGGTTATTGTCATCAATTGGGTGAAGAGGACAGGAGTAAAAATAATGTTCTTTTTCATATTTATGAGTAGCTGAGGAGGTACTGGTAGATATCCAGCATAACAATGTCATGGAGCAGTATAACAAGCAGATGATGTTGTTGTGGGGCAATGTAATGGGTAAAAGAGTCTGTTTTCCTAATAAAGGAGATAGACCACAGTTCCCACATTATAAATAGGGCAAATACCAGCAATTAAAAAGGGAGACAACTGGCTACTCAAAGGGATATAAACTGGCATTGAGGGCATGAAGTAAAAAGAAAAAAGACTGAGAATAGACTAGTAGTTAAAGACTGACACAGAATATACATCCAGCCTATACCTGGTATGACATTTCATGAAATCAGAGCAACTAAATTGTAATGACTGTTATGCAATTTCTCTCCATAGTAATGGTAATATGGAATGACGAGGCCATGTATCAGATCTCTATGAGAGTTTAATAATAAACATATTAGCAAATTATAATAAGATAATCAGGTGCAAAACTTAGAAAATAATTCTATTGTATCCTCAAGGATATTGCTGCATTTTAATCCTAATCTATATAACAGCAGATTGCCTTTATCAGCACATGAAGTTTATGCCTCAACCCCTATGCTGTATAAGAAATTTTACTTTTTCTGGTAGAATATTTATGATGTTGTGCCTCTGATGTAATTATGATACAATAAAATAATGTTTCTGGCTTGGGCTGTGTTCCACCACCACTTGCTGAAGCTGTTTACTTGAACCTAATAAAAGTGAATGCAGTGCATTCGGATAACCTGTCACTTTCTAATTGCTGTGTAGGACTATTGTGAAGACTATTAATGCAGGGTTATAGTTCTGAAACAGTTGCTACTTCCTAGTAATTATTTAGGGAAACAAATCTGGACATTCATTTAATAACTCTTGATTCATTGTGCTTTTAACTGTAAGTTCAATAGAACAGCTGTACATTGAATTTCTGAGTCTACTGTGACAGTTGTCAGTATTGTTTTCCCCTTTATTATATGCTTGAAAGATTATTTTCAGTGGTAAAGAAATAGTAAGTTTTATTTCTTATGTTATAAAATATGTTGATGATATTATGAATGACATACTCAACCCCTGTGAGAAAATATAAAAATAGGTGTTTTGTGTGAAATGAATCTAAAATAATTTGCATGATTTATATCTAAATAGTCTATACAATACTAATTTCAGCACCTTATATATATATATATATATATATATATATATATATATATATATATATATATATATTTATTTATTTATTTATACTATTCCAGTGAAATATTTCTTTTCTGAGAGGTTCACCACTTCTCTCTGTACATATGTCATAAAAATAATGGCCACAGTACTGTATTTCAGTTTGATGCTCTCAGAGACATATACTTCCAACTAAATGATCATTTAACAGTGACCATGTCACTGCCTTTGATTTTAGACACAGCCTACCTTCCTAAAAGATAATTGCTTTCTGTTCACATTTCTGAAATCTGACTATAAAGAAAGCGAAAGACACAATAACTTCCATTATAGTTCACTTTGTTGTTAATAGACACACACATGCAATGCCCAGATGAAAAACCATTTAAATGATATTCAGCAGTGATCATGTAGCTGCCCAGCATGTTCACATGAAGCCTGCTTCCAAAACTACTCAAAAGATAGCCACCTACTAATCACCTCCTATATTAGACTGAGATGAAACGGGAAACCAAAAATTGCCACAATAATGTATTTTTCAACTTAGTACTCTCAAATGATATGTACATGCACACGTACATGCACACACACACAAGCACACACATACCCACAAACATATACACATACATACCTACCTGTTTATATGTACATATAATTATACAGAGAAAGAATTATTGCCATCTTGAGGCCTCTTGGATCAGAACTGAGGAATAAAACAACTACAGCCTTGAAGATTTAAATAAAATGTTAACTTTTTCTGAAAGGAATATAATCAAAGCAAAACAGAGTTTATTTCCTTAAAATACAAGTGAGCATAACAACAGTGAGTTGTCTAAACAAATAATTGCAGGAGAAAATTTTAGAGATGTTTAAGATGTGTCAGGATGTGATAAATTGTGTATAGATTCTAAGATTTATTTTTCAGCCACAAAAGATTGTAGATATATTTACAAAATCTTATACAAAACAGATTGGCTTCACAAAGGGGGAGATAATTTATATTTCTAAAATCTTGGCAACTTCAGATACTAAAATTAAGTTATATTATATTGCAAAAGTACTATGCAAACTGAACTCAAACAAAGGACAGTGAGGAGCTGGAATTAGTAATAACGACCTGAGAACACTTCATCCAGAACTTACAGCACCATTATATTTTTTATTCACTGGGTCATTTAAATATGGGCAGATTCAGTCTTTAAGGGAAAGGGGAATAGGACAAATTCAGAGTCATAAAGACGCACATGTTTGCTTTATTGCTGTGAAAAATAATGGAGAATGATGTTTTTGATAAATTATTTTCAGAACTGGAAAGACTGGGTCATGAAAACATATTATCATGCTTATGTTGAAAATAGATCAATAACTACCTGTAACATCATGATCAGTAATAATAATATTATTACAGCTACAAATGAAAAATTCTGCTGTGATGTAATTTATATGAACTTATTTTCAGCATTTTATATGATCATATACAAAACAATGATATATATTTTACAACAACTGGGTACTAATGTAACTGTAAATGGATAGCCGAGTTGCTTATAAATAGGATGTGGCAGTCATCATATAGCAACTGGGCAGGTGAAATTCTAGATTATAGTGAGGGTGTCCTACAGGACTCTGTCCTAAGTCCATACTTTCTTCAGATCTGTCTTTTTCATCTGAGGTGTTGTATTGTCTGTATGCAGATGACTTGATAATGGAAAACTGATTATATCTGTTACAGATAGGGCATGTCCGCAAAAGAACTTGACTAAATTGACCATTTGGCACAAAATAATAATATGTTGATAAATACATCAAAAACGAAGTATATAAGACTGGAAACATGGACTGAAGGTTGATTACACAGCGAATGAAATTTTTTTGGATTTGTTTAAGGTCCAGGGTATATGGTAGACCCAGCTTTGAGTTTTTTCTTTTTTTATCATATCACAATTGGTTAATGATAGTTATAAAACTATAGGCTACATAAAAAGATTTAAAAAGTCTAAGAAATCAGAAAAGTTGAAATCAGTGTTTGTAAGTTACTTTAGACCCAAACCAGAGTATGAAATAGTAACAAAGAAACCGTCTAAGAAAGCCACCATGAGACAACTGGAAAGAGTATAGCGGAAATATACCAAGGGCATCCATGGATGTGAAAAATTAAGTTATTATGAAATATGAAAATATTGGAACTTATACAGTGCCTCATATAGATACTGATGAGGAGACCTTATTCAGATATATAGGACATTTAGAGGCAACCACCTCTGGGAATATTTGGGGTTATCACAGAGTAGTAGGGAATAAGCAGACAATCTATGTAGAAGATTATATAGGACAGGACAGCTGATGCCTGGAATACACTATCAACTTTTAATAAAACAATCGTTGTTATGGGAATTACTGTTTTAGAATATTGGCAGGCTAGAAGGATATTATTGCCCATGCCTGAAATATTTAAATCGTATGTATATTTTTATATAGGTAGCAGGTTGGTATGTATGCATGTTTGTATGTATGTAGGCAGGTATGTATATGTGTATCTATGTATGTAGGTATGTATGTATGTATGTAAGGAAGACTGTGACTGCTGTCAAACAGGTTATAAAGGCTTCAAATCTCACCTTCTGGTGAGGTTCCAAATAATAAACCCAGACGGCCACGGTGGTGCAGCGGTTAGTGTTGTCGCCTCACAGCAAGAGGCTCTCCGGTTCAATCTTCGGCTGGGGTGTCTTCTGTGTGGAGTCTGCATGTCCTCCCTGTGGTCATGTGGGTTTCCTCTGGGTGCTCCGGTTTCCTCCCACATCCCCAAAGACATGCTGCAAGTGGATTGGACATGCTAAATTGGCCCTAGGCGTGAGTGCGTGCATGTGTGCCTTCCGTGGAACGTTGGGTTCAAGAAAGATTAAGTTGTTACTGCTGGCAACTCGACACCGTAAAACTCCACTGCCAATCATGAGCGGACAAGATGATCCACTGTGGTGACCCCTAACAGGGAAAAGCTGAAAGAGAGAGAGATTGTTTTTCTTCATTTACTACATATAGAGTCAGAATGTTAAAAGAACAAAGTTCAGCCTAAGTCCCAGGGTAAAAATCCAGTTCTTTTCAGGGCAAGCCTAAAACATTACTTTCTTCAAAAATAAGTATTTCCTCATTCATTCCCTGCAATATAGCTTTCCTTTTCTGTGTCAGGGATAGACGTTACTTCAGATAAATTGCTAAAAGAGATAAATTCTTCTGGTTATATAGTTGCAATAATGTGTTTCAGAATTCATTCCAGGCTGAAGTTCTCCACAGCAGTAACAACTTAATCTTTCTTGATGTACAAGTTATTGTAAATACAGTAATTTAAATAGCCTGTAGGAAAGAGGAAGAAACGACTTAATCCATTTTCTTTGGTTCCAAATAAATAAATAAATAAATAAATAAATAAATATGGCATTCAATATTAGATGTATTCAACATGAACATATACTAAAAGGTTTAGAATGCTAACCCTTCAGCGGCTGCTGGCCTTATTACTTAGGTAGTTTCGTTCATAAGTTAGAATTTCGAACATGTCTGTTCCACAAGGAAATCCTGCAGACAGTGCTTCACATTTCCTGTGGGAAATCAGCATGTCCTGTTCATCTTGTTGCCATTTGAACATTCTTCTGCTCAGAGACTCTTTACCAAATATCTAGCCTCATGCTTTGCTTATTGTAGAACTCAGCAGTTTAGCTTCACCTTTCTTTATGATTGCCTCCTACAAGAGGATAATGTTTTGGATCTGCATTTCAAGATCCAAAACATTATCCTCTTTTTGGCAGTGACTTGAATATATATAGAAAAGTCAGACTTACAAGTCTCTTGATAAAAAAAAGTTATCAGTGGTCCCCTGAATTCAGATTTACAAAAGCTCTCTCTTTACAATGAAAACTAGATCCCATGGAACAGTCCTTGATATGGGCCACATTTTGCTGTGCCCTATCCCATTGCCATGGGACAATTTTTTAGCAGCATTGGAAAAGACATGCTTTTTAAGGTTCAACATTATGCACAAAGTTTCAGTTGGGATAGCAAATTATCTCTGATTAGTCCATCTGGCAACTAGTTCATCATCTAGTGCCTTTCTTCAGAGATGTCACCCTGAAAATTCATCATGTGAGCCAGTAGTTGAACACTGTCAAAGAAAACACAGAAGATGCATGCACACACTTCTGTAGATGGTCCACTCTTCTAGAGTCCTAATCTGAGGATTGTAGCTCTTTTAAGATTAGCTGCAGAAGCCAAAGTATTTCACTCAGGAGTCTCAAAAAGAAATGACAATCTCTAGGAGGGTACAGGACACAGTCTGCTGTTTTGGGGACCAGGTGACCATATCCAGGTACTCCCAGCCAGTATTGGTGGAACCCTTTAAAGGATTAGCCAATGGCAAAACCACCCAAGAAGGCTGTTGAGTAGAATTAAGCACTTTCTTCTGTGAAGAAGATACAGGGTCAGTGGTTCAGCCCCCTCTCTGTCACATCATCTCCAGGAGTTAATCAGACTTGGGGTCATGAAGAGGGGATGCAGGGAAATCAGTGAAGATATGCATATGTACACACACACACACACACACACACACACACACACACACACACACACACACACACACACACACACACACACACACACACACACACACACACACACGCATGTTGCTGACATAATGACAGTTACAGGAAGAAGAAGAAGAAGAAGATGACAATGATGGTATCTCAGGGCTATGCAGTGGTAATGTGAATCACTGTACAAGCCTCTCCCTTTTATATGTATACATATGGATCTACTTTAAAACAGTGAATTACCATAATTTTGAATTGCAGAACATCAAAATGAAAACAACACATTACTGAATGTTCACATCATCATACGTTTTCACCACAAAAGGAGGCAGTTGACCAAGATAGTGAACGTTGCCCTTTTCTCCGCTATAGTGCAATCTCGGAGTTGGTATATTTAGTTAAGGGGGGTGTGGGGGTGCAGCCCCCACATGGGGGTGTGGTGGGAAAGGTCCCCACTTGGGAGGGTTTTATTTGCTTCGGTTTGTTTTTTACTTCATATTGGCCAAGTGTTTACTTACGCTGTGAAAACGTATGATCACGTGAATGTATGATAATGTAAAGTTTCATGGTTTTCATCTCACTGTTCTGCATCTCGACGTTATAGTAATTTGCTGTTTTAAAGTAGAGCCATACATACATATATAAATATATATATATATATATATATATATATATATATATATATATATATATATATATGGGAACACTTTATAAGCTCGAAATACTGAAATCTCGAAATTCAGTATTTCGAGTTCATAAAGTGGAAAGATTGGAAGATCGCAACCCCAGAAGTGTGAAATTCAAAATCTCGAATGTGGGGGATTTTGAATTAGCGGTTCTGGTGTTGTGCTGTGTTTTTGGATTCAGGTAAGTGTTTATGTGTAAGGTTGTCGGGTAGGGGCTCTAGTGTGTGTTAGTGTGTGTTGTTACTGTGACGTGTGTGTGCGAGAGGAATGTAGTTTGTGTGGTGGTGTTTTGTGTCTGTGTGCATGTAGTGCAACCTTGGAGTTAGAACATATAAATAGGGGAGTGTGGGGGTGTGCAGAGGGCTTGCCCCCCTGCATATCATAAGGGTAGGTGTGTGTGCTTATTTAGTTGTGTCCGTGCGTGTTGTAATTGTGTTTGAAAGTGTTGGGAGGTTGAATTTCGCAGTTTTGGGATATAAGGCTTTGTGATTGTGTAGTTTCAGGTATTTAAATTTTCTACTTTATAGGCTCGAGATTCTGTAATTCGAGATTTAAGAAGTTCGAGCTTATAAAGTGAATCCATATACATATATATATATATATATATATATATATATATATATATATATATATATGGATCTAGGACGTTGGATCGAAAGATCAAACGTCCGAATCCATTTAGGGCGAGCATACTTACGCGAAAGTGCTTTTCACCGAAGATGCACTTTTGCATAAGTATGCCTGTGGCCGAGGCCGTACTACGGTGTGGATAAGGGAAAATTCCCTTTTCCCCACTGTAGTGCAGTCTTGGAGGGAAAATGTTAAAGTAGGGGGGTGTGGGGCGCACAGCCCTCCTGCAGAAACATAAATGTAGTGTTTTTTTTTTTTTTTTTTTATTAACATGCTTTAACGAAAGCGCTTTTTCGATGAAAGTGCTTTTGTTAAAGTGTGTTCGGCAGTTATGGATTCGGACATTTGATCTTTTGATCAAACGTCCTAGATCCATAGATATATATATATATATATATATATATATATATATATATATATATATATATATATATAGGTAGATAGATATAGATATAAATATTTATAGCTGTACAGATAGATAAATATAGAAAGATATATAGATAGATATAGATATATAGACATATTAAGATATATAAATACATATAGATATTCTTGTTCTCATTTTGCCTATAGCTTAAGTTTTTTTTGTGTTTTCTTCTTGCTTTATTTTTTGTTGGTCACTGTGTCACTGTCAGTCTACTGAACCAGCTTGGCTTTATGAAACAGTATTTGCTGCCAGAAGAACTGGCTGATATGAGTTTAATGCTTACTGCAGTTCCTAACTTTAGACACAGAATTTAAATACCCATGTGCAAAGCGGAGACTTAAATAGTAACTCACATTGCATAATGTTCCTTGATTTGCTAAAAATATTAACGTCTGCTAAGAAGGCCTTTAACTCCATTTACTGAAATGTCTGCATAACTCCCACCACATAATATAGTTGCTAAGTCTGTAATAGGCCACCAGTTTCATCTTAAGAATTTTAAAACGTGTTAATGAACTTTTGGGTGCTATTATGAAAAATTAACCTACAGTTCGAAAAGACTGCTAAAGGTCACCTTCAGTCCCTCTCTCTCAATGTAAGTCAGGAGTGCTTTGCAAATATTCTTCACATGGGACAAGAATTTAGAGGTAATACAGATTGTACAAACCACACTCTTTTTGGCCTAGGAAGCAGTCACATTTACATGTGAATTCAAGTCAGAAAAACTTTGTGAAAATACAATTCTTTTAACAAGCAGTTCCCATTATGTGCATTCTGCACTTTGTTCATGATGAAACAGCAATTTACTGCAAATCTATGTATAACAAAACAAGTCAATTAAGCAGGTTCTAGGATGGTCTATATAAGAACTGTATAAAGAAACTTAAACTTTATTGGAATGTTTTTACTATTTCAACTCTGGAAATCTGCCACACTTTTAGCTTGAACTTCTGAAGGCATACAGTGTCTCATTTTCTCAAATATGAACAAAGTTTAGACATTAATTTATCAGTCTGTCATATAAAAACTGTGGGCCTGTAGCGTATTGAACATAGCACCCAATAAAAGGTTAATTTTCATGTTAAACTCTGATTCCTCATAGGCAGCACAGTTAATAAAATCATGGAAATAAATTGAAGTTACTTACTCCCCTCCTGATGCTGGCATTTTCTGCTTTGCTGTCTTATTATTCTACAGACTGTCCAGAATATAAAAAGACAAGCTAACTTCCCCTTCCTTTCCTTCTGTTTTTCGTTCTCACAGTTAGTCCAGTGAGTATGTTTGTGACTCTTGCTTTCAGCATCAGCAGACAGTATTTGGAAACAATCCCAGAGTAACGGCAACACAGATGGGTCATGTCACTCATTTCATGCCAAAAATTCCAGCCCATGAAAAAAAGTGTCACTGCATTTGTGCTGACAGCTGGATATTGTCGACCCGTAGTAAGAATCATGGGTGTAACAGAATACATGTTGTCGCCACGATGAGGCTGCAGTTTTCAGCAGTAATGCTGAAATAAACATTGCAGAGTTCCATTTCATGTCAGGAAAATGTCTGCCTTTTACAGATCTGTCTGGTTTCTGCATTTAAGAGCAAGGAGTTACAGAGATCCAAGCTACTTCTCCATTTAAAAAGAAATATAAACAGGTCTAACAATCTTCTGAATCCGCACTACAGAGAGACTGGAAGTCTACACCATCCACGAAAAATACAAACAACATACATCATGATGAACACTCGGGCACAGCAAAACATCCAGGAGAACATTAAGTGTGAAGTATGTACACTGAAGAGAAATTTTGTCTTTAATAAAACATGAGGAAGGAATCCACTAACAGCGATACTGTTTTTTATATAACTCCAGCCTTTAAGAAAGAGGGAGGGGGGATATCTGTGCTGGAACCTTGAACCTGAAGGGAATGGAAGTAGAAGAAAATGTTATGCAACAGTCTTTGTTCTTGGTATTCCATATAGGGAAATAACCATAACAACTTTGTTTCTAGTACATTAGGAATTTGATAGGCTGACTAAGCTGATTATAGTTTGCACAATATTACCTAATACAGCTGGTAAGCTTTGATATGAGGAATGGCAGAGCTGATTCAGACTTCTTTCAATCACAAACTGACCCAGAAAACAGATCATCATCACACTATATGAAACACATTTGAACAGCAGATCTTATTACCAGCTTATGATAACAACTTATTTACAAAATGTTCAATGCTTACATTTAATATGGAAATAGATTCAGTTCCAGAGAATAGTTTTGTATTCCATTTTATATTCCACAGAGAACAAAATATTGTACAGTATCAGGAGAATCACTTACTAAATTAGTTGTAAAGCTAGGGGTTAGCTATTGGTCATTACAGCAAGTCACTATAGCAAGGCAGGTTTCAATTAAATGTTCTTTCAGGAGTGTTATAAACTGTAAGAACTTATTTACTATCTGATTTTAATGGATCTTTGTTCTAAATTGGTGGGATAATTTTGTAAAATGCTCTTTTTGCAACCATGGCTATCTTTCTAAGGATCAGAGCGTAAGGCTTTGCACTAGAAGACAACGACAGACTGCAGGATGTCCTTCTTGGCAATTCTGCAATACTTTGGCAAGTAGAATACCGTAAGTGCAATAAGCATAGTAAAGACACGTGTGCTGTACTGCAGCTGTAGACGTTAGAGAAGCTAGTGCTGCAGGAGATTCTTACTGGTGGCAGGGTGATATGGTATATAAGGCAATGTATTATGTTGTATTGTTTTTCTTCCTAGTTGGCCTGCCAGTTTTACATGATACCCTGCTTGCTGATGTTTTGCAGGATCGGCAAGCAGGGTATTCTACAGCTGATGATCATTGAGTAGTGGCTTAAAGAATTATGCTTTGATAGGTACCCTGCAGGTATAAGGTAAAAGGAATCTATGAATAGTAGAAGACCATGTTCTCTATGAAGAACACGTGAGGCTGTTGCTATTTTCAGTTTATTTCCAAGTGGTTATAAATGTTTTTCACTGGGGAGTTTCACGTTTGTCTTGTTTTTTGAAGAGGCAGGCTGAATAAAGTAACAGTAAATGTATTTATGCGTCAAATATATAAGTGGATTGATCCTTCTATGACCATTTTCAGCCACTGTACAAACTACAAGGGGGAAAGAGAATACAACATATGTTTACAGTTGTTACACTGTAGTGATTGCTGTATGCTAACAGTGCAATGAAGCTACCAGAGATATGGCAGGCTTTGTCAGGATGGGAGTGGCCAAAGCAGTAAGGGCATAGTGAACGTGTAGGACATGTAATGCTGGGGGATCTTACAACTTGCAAGGGCACAGAGACCAACAGAAAGAACAGCTACTGTTCCCATTGGGGGACCATCCATGCCTCACTATAAATGCACAACAAGCTGTAATCTTTTGGGTTTGGAACAGCTGCATAAGCCATGGTAAACAGGGTAGATGCCCTACATGGCTGTCAGAGTTGGGATCTAAGGAGAGATCAGGGAAATGATATTGCATACCCACATGGAAGAGGACGCCATGCTTGTAGTGCAATGGGCACACATTGTGCTGTTGGATCTGGCATGAGGGGCAGTGTATGCAGATCACATGTTAGTACATAACACAATCTGGCACAGTGTCACAACAATTATGTCATAGCAATACACAAGGCAGTACCTACCATGAGGTAGTGTGAACACAAGGGGCAGATGTTGTCCAAAATGGAGGGTCCTGTTTACATGCATTGATCCACGTGTCCTCCCAGCGGTGCACTGGAGCTGCTTTGGTATCAAAATTCACCCCTGGATTCTGTGGCAGGCCGTATGGACTCATAACAGGACAATCTTGGAAAAGGATAAGACAGACAAAGGTCTTCAAGATAAAGGTGTGTCAATAGATTGTGCAATAAATAAATGATGTGGGTGGATATAACCATATATAACTGAAAAACTGTTATGTCTTCTCACATCTTTGTGTGGAGATGCACCAGGTAAGTATATGACATGCTGTTGCAAGCAGACCTTACCAAGCACCTCTGTAAAGTATATTCAAGCATACCATACCATACCATACCATACCATACCATATCACATTTCTCTCACTCAGGGAGACTGGGCCTCCAATGGGTATTAGTGGCATGAAGCTGTCTGTCTGATGCATGGTGATGTGGTCGCAAATGCACAGGTGAAAACACAGTTATCCGTGTGATTTCACTGGTCCATCTGATAGAAGATTCAACAGTACAGACCTTCACGTGTCTTGGACAGCACATCTGTAGATGCTGATGATGGTACTGCACAGTCTGAGCACACAGTATCACTGTCAATGATGTCAACAGTTGAGGGAATATTCCAATTCTCCACAACTGAGGGGACTGTAGAGACCCAAGATGGACCTTCTGCCTCACCTGTGTTTAGTGAAGAACATAGCTTTCATGTGAGTCCCACACATATCACACAGATTGCACAAATGCAGCCACATCTGGGAGCTGCATAACGTCTGAAACGTGCACAAGTGCCATTGGGATGAGGAACATTAATATCCAATGAGACCCTGATGCTTAATTATTTTGTCATGTGAGTGTTACCATAGGCATTAGCTAATGTATGTAAAGGACTGTGATCCATAGGATCATAGGAAGTTACTAGGTTAATGGCCCTAGGGCCCTTACAATTCAAGCCAAGTTCTACCTTTATTTACAAGATCAGCACCTATTGCCTCTGTCCAAGAGGGATACAGGTGGAACCCATAGGATGAATTTATGGCTACCCATCCAATCATCCAGATTGCATTTCAAGAGGGCCAATGAGGTGCTCTGCTTGACATGAGGTGGGAGTTTGTTCCATAGGTGTGGCAACCTCTGGAAGACAAATCTCTCACTCCAGCAGGTTCTATTAATGTGACATACCAGGTTAAAGTCTTTAGAATGAGTAACCCGTTTACCATTTGACTTGTGGATATGCAGCATTTCCAATAAAGCAGGGTCAGAGATTGCCTCTGAGCAGTCTGTATGAAACAGAATAAAGTGACATTGATTTCAGACTATCCACATAGGACAGAGGCTGAAGACCTTGAATTTTCCTTGTGAGGAACCTTTGTGGTCCCTCCAATTGCTGCAGGTGCTTGGAAAAGTACATACCAAAAGGGCCATTGTACTAGATTAATAGCCTGATGAGGGAAGAGTACAGGGAGGTTATAACTTCTTTGTTTCTGAAGGCAATGTCCTTACTTATGAGATGAGCAATATTGAATGCCCTGCTTACCACTGTGGAGACATGGTGATCAAAGGTAAGTTTGCTGTCAACCTGTATGCTAACGTCTCTCATCACTGAGTGTGTAGTTAGGGTGTTGCTATCGATGTGGTAGTTAGCAGGAACATTGACCTTACCGAAAGGGATGATAATACACTTTTTTGCATTGAGTTTAAGGCCATGACTTTGGCACCAATCATTTGTTTGTGTAAGACCCTCTTGTATAATGTTGACATCATTTGGAGATTCTATGATTGCTCCCAGTTTGCAGTCATCAGCAAACTTTCTCAGCCACAGACCTTTAGTTTTTGCTTGTACTTTGGAGGAATAGATTCCAAACAGTAGAGATCACAGGACTGATCCCTGTGGAACACCACTGGTTACAGGTCTGCCATTGGAGGTGGATTCTTTTATTTTGAATATGTGTGTTCTATCAGTGATCCAGTTAGTGACCCATCTAACAATATAAGACTTGATACCTAGCTGGTTGAGTTTGTCAATGATGCCTGAGTGGGGGATAGTGTCAAAAGTCCTGACTAAGTCTAGGTAGGTTGTATGCACAGATTTCCCCTCATCCAGCGCCTTGAATGGGTGTATTATCAACAGTAGCACCTGAAGTATGCCCAGGGTGTCATACTGTTTAACCAATCTGGAGATGTATTTATCTTTAATGAATATTGACACACTGCCTCCTTTAGTTTTCCCACCTTCAGTTTGTGGTCTGAATGTGTGGAAGGAGATGTAACCTGGTATGATTGGGGTGCTCTCTACAGCCTTGAACCAGGTCTCCATGACTGCACAAATGTCTGCGTCTTCCAAGGTATGGACTGCTACCAGTCAGTGCAGTTTCATGCTAAGACTGCTAGCATTTAGCAGCATAATCTTGAGGTTTTTTAGATGGAGGTTTTTACATTGGGAATTTTGTCCTTGAGACACTGCCTAAAAAGGCACTATGGGGCTGGCAAGAGCCTTAGCCAGTAGCCAAAATCCCAGGGGTGACAGATGAAGACCATCTCTGGCAAAGCATTGAGGTCTGTCGCTCATGTCATCCCAGGCTGACAGATACTGGATCCAGCCACAGATGGATGTTAATGGGTCCATATCAAAGGTGTTGACCATATAGTAAGATATGTGGTGACATTTCTGCACATATATACATCCAATGACCTATGGCCTTCCCTGAAGCATAGACCTCCAGACTTTACACTGCAAGGACAGATGGTATGTCTAGCCAGAATTCCACATCTGAAAGCTCCACAACATCACCCAAGAACATGATTCTGACAGCTCAAAACCTACTAGTAGTGTACAGGATTATCATGAGTGACATTTGTGACAAAGGGAAATTTGGAGTTTTGTAAATAATTATATGTCATTTGTGAATATTAATATGATTTATATAAAAGTGTGACAGAAAGAGATGCTGCCAGCACAGTTATAGGGGATTTTGTAAATAATCATCTGTGAATATCAATATGATTCATATGCTTGTGTTACAAATGTATTAGAACTGTATGTTGTCTGTATATCAAACTGCTGGTATAGAAGTATGTGCTGAAAGGGTTTGTAAAGTACTGAGCTTAAAGATGTATCCACGGTGTACCCTACTGGAAAAGAACAGAAATGTATATAAACTATTGTAACTTTGTAAATGTATATATTTTAACAGTGGGAACTGGCACATAGAAGTTTAACTTGCAAAACTTCAGAAAATAGTTGAAATTAAACTATTTTATAACTGTGCCATAAAAAATGGATTCAATGCAGCAAGGAGACATGATGTCTAAAACTAGGGAGCCTTCAGCATTGTCTTGTAAGTGTTTTATTGTTTTTTGCCTTCCAGCAGCTGCAAACATCGAAGGGTTATGTATTTTTCACAGGTAGATGCTAAAGGCTGGCAGTTTTTAGCAATGGGGGTTTAGCTTGGGAACTAAAGTCAGATGACAAGAAATGATGCTATCCTGCAAGCCAACCCAGCAGTAACATTTGAGATATTAATTTAAGAACTCTGAGAGAGACAGGGCATTTTATATTTTGTCTTTGACCTGACAACATCAGCTGGAAGACCCACTCAGCACATCTGTCTTGACTGGCTCTATAAGTAAGTTAACTAGGGTACCATAATTTCTCTTAGATACAGACAGAAATATAGGGAAGTATAGCTTAGATATTTTCTTTATTTATTTGAGACTGTCCTGAAATATTGTTTTAAGTATTGTGATTTTGAATTCTGATGTAACTGTGATTATTTACTGAGCATTTTCTTGTTATTTTATTACTTATTATCACATATATTTAAACCTTTCATTGTGTTGGATATTTGTGAGACATATTTAATCTCTAAGAATACTGGATATTTGTGAGACATATTTAAGCTCTAGGAATATTTGCATATTTATTTGGTGACACTGTGTGGGCCACTCCTAATAGCCTTGCTCTTGGTCAAACTACCATTTGGATTTATAGTAACATTACACAGTAAGATTGGACAGCCTTTGTAAAGGATGTTAAAGTAGCTGATAAAGAGTTGGCTGGTGGCAGTAATAACTACTTTATAGTTTGGGAAAAAGGGGCATAGCTAGTGAACCTACGCCAGCCTTTCCCAGGTGTGTTTTTTTGTGTTTATGTGTAAATCAAATCTTAAAGAGTATGACTGTCAGCTACTTGGGCAGGGACATGAAGGACTGGTTGGACAGAGAGGGTACTGGAGGTGTTGGCTTGACCACTGAGCTGAGCTGTCAACTTTATATCTGTGCCATTGGGGTGTCTTATTGGGCATATGGAGAAAGAGGGAGAAACCAGCCCCAGACTGATTGTGATCTCTGTGTGCTCCTAAGGGAAATTGTACTTTACTGTGTGGGTATTTTTCATCCTCCCAGTGTGTATGTCCTCACTGTTGCCAGTTGTGAGGATTGAGGCTCCTTGATTACTGGGCCAGTGGTGGGGCATCATATTAATTGGTTGGCAGTGGTGGGATATCCACATATTAGGATTCAATGGCGAGATATTGAATTCCTGTAGCCTGTAAACAGTGGTCACTAAGGAAGGTGTTTGTACTCTTAATTAGCCCCACAGTGAACATTCAGAGTTTCATATCACAACAGTTTTATTTATTTATTTATTTATTTTTGTTGGCTTAGTTAGTCAGGGACAGCAGGCAAGGATGTCAGCAAAGGATTATGGCAAGATGACACGGAGCCAGTTGGGTGAGATGTGCCAGGCTAAGGGACTGGTGCTTGAAAACCTGACTAAAGCAGAAATGATTGCAGCCTTAGTCACACCTGGATCACAGACCAGCAACCAGGAGGACAATCAGACTGGCCATGGGAAGGTACAACTCTCAGAAAATGAACAGCTCAACCTTTCCACAGAAGACTTAAAAATCCATCTGGAGTTAAAGAGACTTGAACTGGAGGCCAATCATTTGGAAATAGAACCAGCAGAGAGAATGAGACATCTGGAACCTGAGAAGGAGCGAAAGGCAGAGGCAACATGAAAAGGAGATGCTGATTCTTCACCAGGGTCATGGAGGTAATGGGGAAGGGAGTAACCGAACCCTAGAAGCAAAAAAGGTCAGTAAATTTCTTCCACAATTTACAGAGGGGGATAACTTTGATCTTTTCATTCATATGTTTGAAAGGGTATGTAAAGAGTATAATGTTGACCAAGGGCTCTGGGTACAGTTCTTGGCCCCCTTACTCCATGGTAAAGCTGTAACTGCTATTTCTAAATTGTTTGATACCGATTACTTAAATTAAAGTAATGTTAAAAATTGTCTGTTAGAGTGTTTTAAGTTAACACCTGAAGTTTATAGAAAAATGCTTTGTAAGCATAGACGCAAGGCAGATGAAAATGTGTTTGAATATATTGCTGAGTTAAGTACTTATTTTCATAGGTGGGTGAGTGGGTGTCAGGGCACCACTTTTGAAGGGTTGGCAGACCTTTTGGTGAGGGAACAAGCCTTTAGCACTCTGCCTGAGGACATGAGAATCTGATTAGTAGATAGGCAGTGAAATACTGAAGATGAGTTGGGGAAGAAGGGAGACCTATAGCTAGCAAGCAGGGTATCACTGCACAGGAAATGGATACCCAGTGCTGCTCATGGTCTAAAGGAACCCATGTTGAGCACCCTAAACCACCCCACCAGAGTCAACCAGTAGCAGGGAAAGCCACTAGTCCAGGCACACATTCAAGACCAAGAGTTAAATGTTTTAAATACAACCAGTGGGGCCATGTAGCATATAAATGTCCATGGACACAAGGTGGAGAACAAAAGGTTGGAGAACCAGTAAGTGGGAATGTCAGAATGCCAGCAGTGAGTTGTCTGGAGAAAACAAGGGTGCCATACTACCACAAGAGTTATACCCTATCTTAGTAAATGGGAAACAGGCCACTGCTAAGAGAGACACAGCCTTTGACCTAACCATTGTGAAGCCTGGAGTAATTAAAGAGGAGAACTACTTGCATGGGCAGTCTACTTCAGTCAGAGCTTTAGAAGGGGACCCTTTTCCAAATACCTTTGGCTAGGGTTCATCTTGACTGGGAGGCTGGAAAAGGAGGATATCTCTGCAGATGTCCTGATAGGGAATGATTTTGATAATGCAGTAACTTGTGTGCATGCAGTAACATGCAGTCAGGCTTGGAGGCAAGCACGTGGGTCTGGTAGCCTGGGGGAGACCCAGACAGTCCATGGACATGAAGCCATGACTAGTGTGGTGGTTACTTCAGGGAGGAATCTACCCTGTAGCAGTGAGACTGAAGGTGAGCCACAGCTGCTTGTGGGGACTGATGTTCCCTTGGACAGAGTGACTGCAAAGGCAGAGGTGAGTAGTAGTAGTACCCAGGCTGACAGTGAGGTACCACTGTCAGAGAATACCAGACTTCCTGTGGAAGGGGAGCTGGGAAGGGTTACAAAGAGAGAGTTGAGACAGGCCCATCTCTCAAACCCTACATTACAAGGTCTGAGAGAGGTAGCTAGTGAGGCACTTGATTTTCAATGAGAAGGGGGAATCTGTATACTGGGACAAGGGGTTACTGTATAGACAGTGGACCCCTGAGGGAGGGCTAGAGGGTGAGAGAATACAGCAGTTGGCAGTGCCCAGAGCCTACTGTCTGGCACATCTAGCCCTAGTCCATGATATTCCCTTTGGAGGTCATATGAGCATTAAGCATACAAAGAGATGTATTATGCAGAACTTTTATTGGCCTGGGATTTCCAGAGATATAACAGGGCACTGCAGGACCTGTGAGTGGTGCCAAAAAGTAGGCAAGGCAGGGGACAAGTTCAAAGCTCTCTTGATGCCTTTGCTTATGATTGAGGAGCCATTTCAGAGGGTAGTTATAGATATTGTGGGGTGTCTGAGTACCCCAAATTCCACAGAGACAAAGTATATCCTAGTGGTAGTAAATTATGCTACCAGATACCCTGAGCCAGTGGCACTGTCCTCCATTGAGGCAGAAAATGTAGAAAATGCTTTGTTAGAGATTTTCAGCACGGTAGGTTTCCCAAAAGAAATACAGACTGACAGAGGTGCCAGTTTCATGTCAGACCTGCTGGCTTGTCTGTGGAAGCACTGTGGCGTGAAGCACCTAAAGATCCCCCTACCATCCCCAGACTAATAGTCTGGTGGAGAGGTTAAACTCTACACTAAAGACCATACTATGGGCATTTGAAGACCAGTTCAAGAGGGAGTGAGGCAAATATTTGCCCCATCTGTTGTTTGTTTACAGAGAGATGCCCCAGGAATCCACAGGTTTTTCACTCTTCAAGTTGCACTATGGGCAGAGGATGAGGGGATCTCTAGATTTGGTTCAGGATGAGTAGAAGGGTGAGTGTGAATCCCACAAGGAGTCTGTTGTGGCATATATCCTAACCCTCAGGAAAACGCTCAGGGAACTCATGGGCTTGGCCCAGGAGAACCTCACAGAAGTCCAATAGTAGGAAAAAGGTCTGGTATTGCAGGAATGCTCTAGCTAGAGAGTATGCTGTAGGGCTGCAGGTAATGGTTCTGATTTCTGTCAGACACAAGAAGCTGCAGGCAGGCAGCTTGCGAGGGACCCTTCAAAGTAGTTAGGAAGGTGTTAACTACATGGTAGAACTGCCAGGCAGAAGGCAGGGACACAAACTGTACCATGTTAACATAATGAAACCTTACCATGATAGGGTGGCCCTTGTGCTGAATATTTACAGTGGATGGCAGGAGGAGTCTGAGGGGGATCCAGTGACTGATCTCGGTGAGGCACGGACTGACACCTCAGTGGAAGGGGTAGCAGTGTCCCAGCAGCTATCCCCTGCCTAGGTTTGAGAAATCTGAGCAGTGTTACAGGAGTTTGGGGACATATTCACTGGGAAACCAGTATGCACCCACCTGGTGCAGCACCATGTGGATAGAGGACCCCAAAGGCCTATTAAGTAGGCCCCTCATAGGGTGCCTGAGAAGGTCAACCAGACTCTGAAGGAGGAGATACAGGAAATGTTGGAACTAGGGGTAATCCAGGATTCTAGCAGTCCCTAGGCCTCCCCTGTAGTGCTGGTACCAAACAAGGATGGCAGCACCAGGTTCTGTGTGGACTACAGGAAATTAAATAGTCACACAGAGTCAGATACGTACGCCATGCCTAGGACAGACGAAGCCCTACAGCAGCTGGGTGGGGCTAAGTATCTTACCACTATTGATCTTACCAAGGATTATTGGCAGGTGCTTTTGACTCCCAATGCTAGAGAGAGGTCAGCCCTTGTGACTCCTTTCAGTTTGAATGAGTTCACAAAGATGTCCTTTGGGATGAAAAATGCCCCAGTGACTTTCCAGAAGCCGGTAGATTGTATCCTAGCAGAAGCAAGATATTTTGTTCTTGCTTACCTGGATGCTATTGCCATCTACAGCCATTCCTGGCAAGAGCACCTTCAGCATGTCAGGGAGGTACTGGGCAGACTACAGAGGGCAGGGTTGACCATTAAGCCCAGTAAATGTCAGGTGGGTATGGCAGAGGTCTCCTACCTGGGGCATAGAGTGGGGAGTGGTAAGATCAGGCCAGAACCTGCCAGAGTGGAAGCCATCCAGGCATGGCATGCCCTTGTTACCGAAAAGCAGGTGAAGGCATTCTTAGGGACAGCAAGGTTCTACAGAAAGTTTGTCCCCAGTTATAGTACCATAGCTAATCCCCTCCCAGACCTGACAAGGAAAAACAAGCCAGATAAGGTAGTGTGGACCCCAGCATGTGAGCAGGCATTGCAGAAACTTAAAAGAGCTTTGGGAGGACCGCCTGTGTTAGCCAGGCCAGATTACAGCAAAGAATTTGTTGCACAGGTTAATGCTTCAAACCATGGGGTGGGGGCTGTACTCAGCCAGGTCTCTTGAGAGGGAGAAGAGCACCCAATGGTATATCTCAGTCATAGGCTCCAACCCAGGGAGGAATGCTATGCAGCTGTTGAAAAGAAATGCCTAGCTATAGTGTGAGCACTGCAGAAACTTCAACCTTATTTGTATGGATGGAAATTCACTGTAGTTACAGACTGCAATCCCTTAACATGGCTACATTAAGCCAGCCAGCAAAATGTCAAGTTACTAAGGTGGATCCTAGGGTTGCAGGCATATGATACAGTGGGGTTAGCAATGCCAATGCAGATGGGCTCTCAACACAGGAAATGGGGTAAGGTATTCTCAGATAGGCTCAAACCTCTCAAGCAAAGTTTCTCAACGGTCAGTTGAAAAACTAGCTTGAGTGTTCTGGGGGGGGGGTGTAATAAACGGAAATACTGCCAGCCCAGCTATCTGGAGTTTTGTAAATAATTATATTTCATTTGTGAATATTAATATGATTTATATAGAAGGAAGGAGATGCTGCCAGCACAGCTATCTGGAATTTTGTAAATAATCATATGTCATTCATGAATATCAACAGGATTCATATGCTTGTGTTACAAATGTATTAGAACTGCATATTGTCTGCATATCAAACTGCTGGTACAGAAGTGTGTGTTGAAAGGGTTTGTAAAGTAGTGAGCTTAAAGATGTATCCACAGTATACCCTACTGGAAAAGAACAGAAATGTATATAAACTATTGTAACTGTGTACACGTATATATTTTAACAGTGGGAACTGGCACATAGAAGGTTAGCTTGCAGAACTTTAGGAAAAATAGTTGAAATTAAATTATTTTTTAACTGCGCCACAAAAGATGGTTTCAATGCAGCAATGAGACAGGATGTCTAAAACTAGGAAGCCTTCTGCATTGTCTTGTAAATGTTTTATTGTTTTATGCCTTCCAGCAGCTGCAAAGATCTAAGGGTTATGTATTTTTCACTGGTAGATGCTAAAGGCTGGCAGTTTCTAGCAATGGGGGTTTAGCTTAGGAACTAAAGTCAGATGACAAGAAGTGATGTCATCCTGCAAGCTAACCCAGCAGTAACATTTGAGATATTAATTTAAGAACTCTCTGAGAGAGACAGGGCATTTTTTAGTTTATCTTTGACCTGAAAGCATCAGCTGGAAGACTCACTCACCACATCTGTCTTGCCTGGCTCTGTAAGTAAGCTAACTAGGGTACAATACTTTCTCTTAGATACAGACAGGAATATAGTGAAATATAGCTTAGATGTTTTCTTTTTTTATCGGAGGCTGTCATGCAATGTTGTTTTAAGTATTTCCTGTGATTTTGAACTTTGATGTAACTTTGATGTAACTGTGATTATTTACTGAGTATTTTCTTGTTCATACGTTCATAGGTTCATAGGTAGATATTAGGCTATCTGCCCTAGGGCATTTATAAGCCTAGCCAGAGTGTGTTTGGCTTCCGCCTCCCTATTAGATTAGCCTACTGTGCCTCTGTAAAGTAGGTCACAGAAGGTACCCTTTTAAGATTAGTTTACTGTGCCTCTGGCTAGCAGGGACACAGAAGAGATCCCAGGGGTGAATTTGCGATTTCCCATCCACGCGTCCAGATTTCACTTGAAGAGGGTCAGCGAGGGGCTATGTCTAACATGAATTGGGATTCTATTCCAGAGTGAGGGGAGCCTCTGGCAAATTAATCTGTCCCTCCAGCATGTCCTATTTATTTTTGTGCTGAGGTTTAGGTCCCTGGAGTGTCTAGCTCTAAGGGACTTGGATTTTTTGAGGTGGAGCATGTCCATTAATTCTGGGTTTGACATGGCTTTGTACGTCAGGCATAGATCACCTCTGAGTAGGCAGTATGCAACTGAGTAGAGCTGGAGTTTCTTTAGTCGAGCTGCATAGGACATCTGTTTGTAGCCCATGATCCTCTTGGTGAGGTACTTTTGGGGTCTCTCCAGTTGCTGCAGGTGTCGGGTAAGGTACATCCCAAAAGGGGCATTGTATTCAATTATGGGCCTGATGAGTGACAAGTAGAGGGGCACAATGACCTCTCTTGATCTAGATGCGAACCCTTTCGTGATAAGGTGGGCTATATAGAAGGTCTTTCTAACCACTTTGGCAACGTGATTATCAAAGGAGAGATTACGATCTATGTTGGTCCCCAAATCTCTAATTACTTCTTCCGTACTTAATGGATTACCACCTATGTGGTAATTTGTGGGCACCTTGTTTTTCCCAAAGGGATGACTATGCACTTTTTAGCATTTAGCTTGAGGCCATGGCTCTGGCACCAAGCATCCATCTCTGTGAGACCCTTTTGGAGGATGCTTGTGTCAGCTGGAGATTCGATTATGGCCCCAGTTTGCAGTCATCTGCGAACTTTGTCAGCCATAATCCCCCCATGTTAGCCTGAACCTCAGAGAAGTATATACCGAACAAGAGAGGTCCCAGAACTGAGCCCTGTGGGACGCCACTTGTAACTGGTTTGGATTCAGACATGGCACCTGCAATTCTGACCATGTGGGTTCTATCTCTGAGCCAGTTTGCAACCCATCTTGTGATATAGGGGTTGATATTTAAGCTGGTAAGCTTATTTATGATGCCCGAGTGGGGTATTGTGTCGAAGGCTTTTGCGAGGTCCAGGTAGGCTGTGTGGACTATCTTGCCTTCATCTATGGCTTTGGCAACTGTTTCAAAGAAATCAACTAGGTTTAAGAGGCAAGATCTGCCCTTAACAAAGCCAAATTGGGTAGGGTCCAGTGTCTGGAGGCTCCCAATGTCTTTGTTTATGAGTTCTATGATAATACGCTCCATAGCTTTACAGACCAGACTAGTCAGGCTTATGGGGCGATAGTTTCCGGGGTCCATTGTGGCACCACCTTTGTGGAGTGGGACCACTGTAGCTGTACGCCATTCTTTGGGTACATATCCTGTAGTAAGGCTAAGTTTGAACAGTGACTTAATGTGAGGGTTCAGTTCTTCTTGGAGCTCGTGTAAGACACAGCCTGGGACACTGTCCGGTCCCATAGATGCTGTGTTTTTTGCTTTGGAGAGGGCAGCTTTCACCTGTGCATCTGTGATGTCAGGGAGGTTACATTCAGTTGGGATAGGCATTTGCTCCTTTGGGGGGGAAGGGGGGAGTTTGCGCTGAATCTGTCTGCCAGGATGTTGGCTATGTCTGTAGGTTTGGTTTATTTTCAGAGCATATCTGGGAGCTTCCGCCCATGTTCCTGACATAACTAAAGAAGGCCTTGTGATTATCTTTAGTGTCTAGGGCAATTTTTCCTTCGAAACTGGCCTTTGATGATTTTATGAGGGATCGAAGTTTCTTGCTAATACTGATCAGAGATGCCTTCCCTTTTTGGGATTTTGCTCTGTCATGTAGTAACTTCCTCCTTCTGTTGTATAGTTTATTTATGGCCGGGGTCCACCAGACCAGTCTCCTGTTTTTGGAGGAGTGAGTCTTGGTTTTATTTGGGATAGCACGATCCATGCATTCCTGCAGGTGCTCATATAATGCATTTGTAAAGGATTCTGCGGATTGGGCTGTATTATCCTCTGGCCCAGGGGCTTTGAAGGATTCCACCTCAGTCTTGAGAAGTGCAAAGTTGGCTTTTGAGTAATTCTTTACAGTGATTTCCTTGACTGGGGGTGGGGACAGGATATGGATGTCCAGGGAAATTTGTTTATGGTCTGATCTTACCAATGAGGGGTTTACCTCTGGTGTGGAACATAGAGTCCCCATGTTGGTGATGACCAGGTCCAATATGTTGTTACCCCTTGTGGGAGTGGTGACCAGTTGTTCCATTGCGTTAGAGTTTATAAATTCAAGGAACCATTGGGCGAGGGTGTTTGGGCTTGAGTAGTTTTCCCAGTCAATGTTTGGGTAGTTGAAGTCACCCAATAACATAGTGTTTGGAGAGACCTTCATATTCTCCAGTGTTCTCAGGAATGCCAAGTGGGGTTCCTGTAATAGGGAGGGTGTTCTGTAGCAGGCTACAAACTGAAAGGCAGTTTTGCCTGTTGTTAGTTGCACATGGATGGTTTCTGATGCTTTGTGCAGTGCCACTAACCTGGAGGTGTAAGTATCTTTGATGAATATAGATACTCCCCCTCCTTTTGTGCTTCAGTCCGAGTTTTGGAGCCGAAACGCATGCTTTGAGTTATAACCTGGTAGTGCTGGGGTGCTCCCAGGAGCCCTGAACCAGGTTTCTGTTACTGCACAGACATCGATTTTCTCCCTACTGAGGAGAGCCTTGAGTACGTGCATCTTGAGGTTTAGACTTCTGGCATTGAGTAGCATTACCTTTAGTTTTTTTATCCTTGGGTTGTCTATGGAGGTGGGTTTGTCCTTTGAGCTTTGCCTAAAAAAGGCACTATGGGGGTGGCAAGAGCCTTGGCCAGTATACGAAAGCCTAAGGGTGACAGGTGCAAGCCGTCCCTAGTGAAGCAATGTGGCTTGTCGAGCATGTCATCCCAGGCTGACAGACACTGGATCCCCTTTGAATGACACCAATACTTTAGCCAATTGTTGAAACTGATCATTTTGTCTTTATACTGTGGCATCATTCTTGGTGAGGGCAAGATGTTACTCAAGGTCAGGGTCATACCAGCCTGGGCTACATGGTCAGAGAGCTCCTCTATGTCTCTTTTCATGTAGTCCAGGGAGGTACGTCTCAGGTCATTCGCACCAGCATGGACAATGACGGAGTCATACTTGTACATGCTTTGGAGTGACCTGAGTGCTTGCTTTATGTGGCAGATCCTGGCACCTGACAGTCAGCTTACAGTGACCTTCTCCTTGTTCAGTCTGGTGAGCAGGACGTCAGTGTGCCGGACAATAGAGTCCCCTATAACAAGTGTATTTGGTGTGTTGTTTGGCCTTAAGGGCTGTGACTGTGAGGCACACTGATTTTGTGAGATATGTGATTCGTGGGTATTGTTGAGGGGTGGCTGTTGCTTGGATATCTGCTTAGGAGGTCTTTGCTGTTTAGGCAGATTTTTATTTAGAGCCTCCAAGTATGTTTTTGTGTGTTTATGTGTTGGGTATGCAGATGCAATAGGTCTGTGTGAGACTGGATTTGTGGTGTGGGTGGTTATCTTTTCCTCCTGACTGACTGTGCCAGTCTTGGGTTGAGAGAGCTCTGCCTCCAGTTTGGCTGTGTAACTGCATCTCTCACATGTATTAGAGTTTGTTGGAAGGAGGAGAGGGTTGTCTGTGTACATAAGGCAATTGTAACATTGCCTCAAAATTCCCAGATTCACCAGCTGGACTGGAGAGTAACCTTGAAACTGACCCTTGGACATACCAGATTAGTTTAGGGAACTGTTTTTTTACTGATCAGATTAGGGAAGGGAACTGATTTTTCACTTGATCAGGAAGGACCAATTGGGAGGCTAATACTTATGAGAAGTCAAGGAGGGTGTAATGCTTTAGTTAGTTAGTGTTTCCTTATAAGAGCTGAGCAAGTGCAGGACTTTAGAAAGAGAATAGAGTGATTACTTTGAGAGTTTGAACAGTTCTAAGGGAAAAAGTGAAGAGCAGACTTTGTGGAGCCTGGAATAGTTTAAACCTGTTTAGACGGCGCTGCCCAACGTTGCTCGGTGCGCAAAACCGCACAAAAAGAGTGTTGTAGGGTTTTAAGACAGAGAGATCAAGGAGTTTAGAATTGACCCAAAATGGCCAATAAAACTACAGCTTCTAGGTAGTAACCACTCCTCCAGGGACAGGCAGGCTGTTCAGTGTTAACCACTCCCACTGGTGAACACAGAGACTTCCCTTTAGCCCAAGCAAGCACTGGCCTTCTAGAAACTTCCAAACAGTTCAGAACAGCAAATCTGTAACTGAACTTTCTTAACTTTCAGAAAGTAGGAAAAAAGCAAGATTTTTTTTTTTTTCTTTTTGTTGTAGTTTAAAGGTAGCAGAGATACACAAGCAGCAAAATAATCACAACAGTGCAATAAATGACCCCACACTTGAGTGCTAGGCCAAAATCAGGTAGAATGCAGTTTTTAGAGAAAAAAAACGATTTTAAATTAAGTGCAACACAGGAAATGCAGTAAACAGGCTCTAGATGTGTTCCAAGTACTGTTACTGTTACAGATATAAACTTTAGCAAGCCAGAAAATGCCAAAAAGTAGGTGGCAAAGCAGTAAAACTTAACAAAAAAAATCAGAAGAAAATACTTAAAATCAGAAAAGTGGCTCCTTTTCTTCTCTCAGCGTTTTCTCCCCTTGGTAGGTGCTTCAGCAACAACTAGCAAGCCTGAAAAGACACCAAAACCACGAGGCAGCCGGGTTTTAAGAGAGACAGATCAAGGAGTTTATAATTGACCCAAAATGGCCAATAAAAGTACAGCTTCTAGGTAGTAACCACTCCACCAGGGACAGGCAGGCTGTTCATTGTTAACCACTCCCACTGGTGAACACAGAGACTTCCCTTTAGCCCAAGCAAGCACTGGCCTTCTAGAAACTTCCAAACAGTTCAGAACAGCAAATCTGTAACTGAACTTTCTTAACTTTCAGAAAGTGGGGAAAAAAGCAAGATTTTTTTTTCTTTTTGTTGTAGTTTAAAGGTAGCAGAGATACACAAGCAGAAAAATAATCACAACAGTGCAATAAATGACCCCACACTTGAGTGCTAGGCCAAAATCAGGTAAAATGCAGTCTTTAGAGAAAAAAACGGTTCTTTTATTATTTATTATTAAATATATTTAAACCTTTAGTTGTGTCTGATATTTGTAAGACATAGCTGATAAAGAGTTGGCTGGTGGCAATAGTAACTACCTTACAGTCTGGGCAAAAGCGGGCATAGCTAGTGCCAGCCTATCCCAGATGTGTGTGTGTGTGTGTGTGTGTGTGTGAGTGTGTGTGTGTGTGTGTGTGTGTGTGTGAGTGTGTGTGTGTGTTTGTTCATGTATAAATGAAATCTCAAAGAGTGTGTGTGTGTGTGTGTGTGTGTGTGTGTGTGTGTGTGTGTGTGTGTGTGTGTGTGTGTGTGTGTGTGTGTGTGTGTGTGTGTCAGCTACTTGGGCAGGGACACAAAGGACTGGTTGGACAGAGAGGGAGCTGGAGGTCTTGGCTTGGCCATTCAGCTGAGATTTCAACTCTATATCTGTGCCAGTGGGGAGTCTTATCAGGGGTCTGGAGAAAGAGGGAGAAATCAGCCCCAGACTGACTGTGACCTCTTTGTACTCTTAAGGGAAATTGCACTTTACTGTGTGTGTACTTGTCATCCTCCCAGTGTGTACATCCCCCACTGTTGCAAGTGGGGAGGATTGAGGCTCCTTGATTACTGGGCCAGTGGTGGGGCATCACAACACCCATGGTCCTCCCACCAATGTTATCACTGTTTTCCCATTACACGTGTCCTCCACCTGTGCAAATGATGATAACTGTGTCTTGCCCTGCTCACTTCTCTAATGTATTGTGGGATGGCAATGTCTGATGCACACAGTGGCTGGTGTATGCTCTCTCTTGTAAGGCCAGGGTGTGTAAATGTATGCATCACTTTTGTTTTATGTTTATCTTATCATGGCCCATAGATGTGGCCCAAACACTGTGTAATAGCCAGTGCAGCGACTTATTGCACCTGCCTGTGTTTCATATGGAGCTCACTGCAACAACATTTTCCTACAACTCTTCAGACAGTTTCTCTTCTGCTGTTGGCACAGGTATGTCAGCCAGTGCAACAGTTTCCCTTGCTATGACAGTTTTCATAACACTATATTGAACAGCAAGGTGAGCACGGCAAATAGCTTGATTCCTATCTTGGGGACATATTGCAGCACACCATCAGATGTGTCCAGGAATTGAATTCAGACATCAGCACTGCTTATAAACATTCACTGATATTCCACGTCTGTGCCAGTTTAGTGTTATATACCGCCATCTCTGCCTCTGTATCGTGGCTGCAGGTGGGGGTCTCCAGCCAATACTCTAACGCATGTGCATCATCATCTGTAGCACACAACAACAAACACTGTTATGAGTGTTCTGCTACTTATAATCATGTGACTGGACCTTCCTAGACTCTAAGGTTAGCAACATGCACACTTTCCAACTAGATGACTGCCAAGAAAGTCTCCCCTGATCTAAATGTTGATATAGTTCACATGTTAGCCATACATGCACTCATGAGAACTTCACAGATATATTGTATATGATACTCTAAGCATGTCTCACCACTAGCAGCTGATAAAGTGAAAAAAAAATAAAAAAAGAGTTGATATACTAGAAACTAAATAAAGCAGCTGGGGACTTGAGGACGATGTGAGTGAAGTCAGTTCCAAAAAGGACTTCAGGAAAATGGGCTGTGTCATTGAGTGGTGCATAGTGGTTCTTCTCTGCTGCCCATGGGAGGCACACATGCTCTTCCACATGCATCATCATCCTATCTAGTAACTGGTGTAGGGTTCAAGAAGTTTAGACCTGTGAAGATCCTACCATGTCCCCATTTGAATGCTAAAAGGTCTCTGTATCAAGAAGAGTTAATGCTACACAAACCTGCATGCCCACTGGGATAGGCATTCCAGCATTCTCCTTGACCTTTGTGAGAACACCACCAATTGACCAGTTACCAATATGATATCTCTGTCCACACAGTAACAGTTCACTAAGTCCAGATCATGGAGATGATGGTACGTCAGCTGCTCATGGACCCTTCTGTGATGCAGAGGGCAGCAGCTGCAACATCATGGACAGTGGCTTCCAAAGAGGCCATTAATACATGCTAACTTGCTAAAGCAGGTGTTACTCCTAGTACCTTAGCATGAGTAATAAACCCGCACACTAACAAAAACTCCCTCGTGTGTGAAGAATAGCTGTATGGTATTGAAAAAAAAAAACAGTTCATAGCTTTATAATGTAAAAAAACAAAGACTTTTGTGGAAAATGTTGGCACATATGAACAAGAATATTCAGAAGTATTACTTTAGAAATTATACTACGTGGATGTTAAGGGAGTATAGAGAGAACAATGGAAGGATTTTGGTCATGTGCTTATGGGTGACCTAAACAGAATTATTGAATGATAAAGTGTGCAACATTAATGTACTGCTAAAGAAATTTTAGTTGCGACAGAAAATATGAGGGTGAAAAGGAAAATGGCTTAAAGTTATTTACACACACACACACACACACACACACACACACACACACACACACACACACACACACACACACACATATATATATAGAGAGAGAGCGAGGGAAAAGAACAAAACCAACAACAGCCACCAGCACTCTAAAACTCACTTGTCCTGTATGTATAGCAAGAAAGTCCAAAATTCCAAAAGAAACAGGACTCGGAAACAGCTTCAGGATCCAGTACAGTTAATTTTAATAAATACAGACAAGCACTTTTGTGGGCAGCCCCACTTTTTCAGGTGTCAGTGAACAGTATAAAATAAAACAAACAATCCCCCCTAATATGTACACAACCTATTAAGGCACATGACTTAAAATGGCCAATGCTTTCTCAAAACTTATTAAATACTTAATGTCATTTAAACACTATATGCACTTTTAAAAATACACTCCAAAGCTTCCAAATGCACACATAGAAAGCACACAGATTGAAATAAAATATTATTAATAATGATAAAAAAATAATAAAAGATATATATGTCAGTTTTCAACATGAAAGTTAAAACTTTTCTATGCAATTTTACTTAAACAAATCTATCTGTGAAGTTGTCTAGACTTCAATTTTGGCCGTAATGGGACATGCTCATTCAATCCATGGCCTTTATCTGCCCTTAGTCTCACTATCCACTTGGCTTCTAATTTTTCAGTTGTATTCCTTAAGTCATCCCCTCTAATGTTTGCATAAGTTCTCCCAATAACCAAGAACTTGAAAGTATGTGACACATTAGTATTACTTACATGTCTGGCCAAAGCATTAATACTACTCTTCTTGTTGATACCATTTATATGCTCACGTACCCTATCTTTTAAAGGCCTGTCTGTCTTACCTACATAGAACTTACGACACTCCATGCAATGGACCAAATAAACAATATGTTCAGCGTTGCAAGTTGCTGATAAACTAAACTCATAGGTCCTATGCTAGTCTGGATATTCAAATTTAGAACTGTTATCTATGTACTTACAGTATGAATATCTACCACACGTCTTGGTGCCTATCTCCCCATTGGATTGTCCCTTGTTCCTTGTTGTACCTGGGATGGCATAACTGCCTTTTTAAGGACTTATGATTTTTCAGAGAAAAACTGGGTTTATCATCTGTTAATCTGATGATATTTATATCTACTTTCAAGATATCCCACTGCTTTCTTAATACATCCATGTAGTCCTGTGCATCACTAGAATAAAATAAAGGCACTCTAATTTTCATTCTATCTTGGCCTTTCTTTCTGCCCCCTTCTCCTGAATCCCTTTTCTCGGAGAAGTATGGTCTAGCTTTAGAATCCTTTAGCTCTCTGACCTCTTTGATACTCATTTCAATGTGTCTGGAATCATATCCTCTTTCTTTCAATTCATTACTAACTTTCTCAGTCTGCTGTCTAAAGTCCTCTTCAACTACGTTCAATCTAGAAGCCCTATAAATCTGATCGTACACAACATTTTTAAATATAAAGGAAGGGTGCATGCTATATTTGGCCAAACGATGGTTGACATAGCACTCCTTCCTATGTAACTTAGTAATAACAAAGCCATCTCTTTTCTTTTTTACAATTACATCTAAAAAGTTGGCTGTCTCTAAAGAAAGAGTATGTGTAAAACTCAAATAATTGGTGGTGTGATTTATATACTGTACTAACTCCAACATTTATTCACTAGTGCCCTTCCATAAAATAAAGAGGTCATCTACAAACCTCCTCAGGAAATGTATCTTGTCTGAGGAATGACCATGTAATACATACTAAGTTTCCCATACAGCCATCACAGCATTGGCCTAGCTATGGGCACATGACGTGCCCATAGCTATGCCATTAGACTACCAATAAAAGTCTTCTCCAAACAAAACATTATTCTCCAAAACTATCTACTGATACATGGTCCTTTCTCAGACAAGATACATTTCCTGAGGAGGTTTGTACATGACCTCTTTATTTTATGGAAGGGCCTATAACCTGTTCAATTCAATTGAAAAACAAACAAATCTGTTAGGGGAAAAAAATATAAAAAACAAAAAACGTACAATACGCTTGTTGTACAAGTGTGCACACCCTTAAAGTAATACTTTGTTGTGTGTGCACACCCTTAAACTAATACTTTGTTGAAGTACCTTTTGATTTAATTACAACATTCAGTCTTCTTGGGTAGGGTTTGTTGAATTACCTTTTGATTTAATTACAGCATTCAGTCTTCTTGGGTTGGAGTCTGTCAGCATGGCACATCTTGACTTGGCAATATTTGCCCACTCTTCCTTGCAAATGTGCTCCAAATCTGTTAGATTCTGAGGGCATCCATTGTGCATAACCCTCTTCAGGTTGGGTCTATATCACATTATCGAAATTCCAAAATATCAAACACCATAAGCTTGACCTTGGAATCTCAAAATGTGATATATTCGAATTGTCAGAACAGCAAATGTTTTCCAAGGGAAAAAATTTGCTGTTCCAAGAAAACACACACACACAGCACAAGCACACCAAAATACATAATCCAAACATACACACTTCACAAACCCCTACACTAAACCGTACATACACTACTAGCTATCCACTTACCTTAACTTAACCCTGACCCTAAGGTCCCTAACTAATGCACACTCATTTTTACCTGCTCCCTAACCCTAAGGTCCCTAACTATCGCACACTCACCTTACCCGCTCCCTAACCCTAAGGTCCCTAACTATCGCACACTCATCTTACCTGCTCCCTATCCCTAAGGTCCCTAACTATCACACACTCTCCTTACCTCAGTCCGTTCGCACACTTACCTTAACCCGGTCCGTCACCTTCGCACCACAGTCGAGGAAATAGCGAAGCCACAGAAATGGCCCACCAAATACTTTCCCTAGGAAAATATTCGGTGTTCTGCAGCTTCTCTATTTCAAGTGTTCGCTGAATAGGGGTCAATATTAGAACATTCGATGTTTTAACACTACGATGTTCTAATATAGACCTCTTCAGGTCATACAATATATTTTCTATTGGATTTAGCTCTGGGCTGTCCCTGGGCCATTCCAAAACTTTAATTTTCTTCTGGTGAAGCCATTCTTTTGTTGATCTGGATGTATGCTTGGGGTCATTGTCATGTTGAAAGGTGAAATTCCTCTTCATCTTTAGCCTTATCCTCAATAGTCCACTCTGTCATCTTTAAGGCTGTTTTTTGGCCTGTCAGTTTTTGTTGTTTTTGTGGATTACTACTTCCTTCTACATAAGCCTGTCCTAACCCCCCTTGTAGGATGTTTCCATGTCTTAAGGATTGTATACCATCATTTTCTCCAGTCCTGGTAGCAGTGCACAGACTAGGAGTGGGTACTTATCATCCTGAGACTTCTGCACCCAACTGTCTGTTTTTATGTTCTCCATGATATATGTTATATAATATACGATCTATATATCAATGTTGCCTTGGTGAGATTTCATGAAAACAGGTCCAACATATAAAGGCATTCACCAAGACTTGAGGAGATGAATTCAGTTCCAGGCATACTACTCTCCATTTCTTGCTGATTTCCTCATCTCTTCATTCAGAATCTTATCCACCATAACAGATTACTAGTTTATCATCGGGTTCACCATGGTTATCAGTACATAATCCACATATAAGCTGTTTGCAACCCTGTATTTTTCAAGCCCTTATTTGTATAGCCAGTGGTTCTAGATGCATTGCAAATAACATGGGGACAGAGGCATCCATCCCTGCCTTGTACCCTTCTCTAACGGGAATTTCTTTGATAACCTACATATTTTTATCTTTGCTTTGGTCCCATTGTACATTCCCTGCAACATCATAATTATAGTAATTGGAATTCACGAATGCCCTATCATCTAAAAAACATAATGATTACTTCCTCATCCTGTTGAATGCCATTTTGACATCTAACAACATCATTATTAACTTTTTCATGTAACTCAGCATCCTGCATAATCAACATGGTAGGTATCACATTATACACCCTCCTTCTACCCCCAACTCCACTGATCTCCATGACTTATTCCAGGTAATACCTTCACCAACCTATTTGCCATTATTGTCATGAATACCTTACAGTCGTGGTTAACAATAGAAATTAATCTGTAGGAATATGGCAGACCTTGTTCTTTTCCCTCCTGATATATTACTGATATTACTGCTCGCTTGCACGACTTGGGAGGGCTCTCTCTCCCTCTAATATTCACTTAACGAAAGGCAGCCAACCCTTAATATTTGGTCCTTAACTACTAGCTAGACTTTTGACAGGATACCATCTGTCACTGGTGATTTATTCATAGCCATTTTATTCCAAACATCTTCTGTTTCCTTTATTATCGTCTCCCTTTCTTAGTACTTCACCTCATCTTTTCTAATCTTGGGGAGTTCTGTGAAGTTTCCCCAGTCTTCCTCCTCTTCTTTTTCCCTTTCTATCTGCCCCTCTTCTCCTTATACATTTTCTTACAGTATCCTCCAAACTCCTTTAGTATATCTACAAGCATCCTAAATGCATGCCCCATCAGCAGAGTCTTTAGATTAAATATACCCCTCTCCACCTCCTGCTGCCTATATCTAAATGCTAGTGCACATAGAAATTGCAGGTTTGCACTAAAATGGAGTTGTTCTGCCCTTGTGGGTCTAAACTATAATCTCTTGTCTATTTCCTCTTGTAATATACCTTTTTACTTCATCTATTTCTTTCCCTATCACTTCATTCTAGCTTTTCAAATTCTTGTTTCAACATTCTCACCCCCCTTTTGGACTCCATCCAATTATTTTTGTGTACCTCTCCAACTGCTCCTGTACCTTCCTCATAGAGATATCCCAAACTTCCCCAATCTATGTTGTTACCCCTGAAATAATCTCTCTCATCATACCATCTATGTAAAGTTTCTGGTTGTCTCCAGTCCTTGTACAACCCACTATGGCTTTCTGTCTGAATATCCACCCCAGACAAGTACATGATCTGTGTCTACTATATGTTCTGTCTTTATTTTGCTTAATACATTCAGTTCTTCTAAGTTCATGTTTACCATGTCTAACTTACACTATTCTGTATGACTAGCTGGGTAATATGTATATTCCTGACTGCCCCCCCCCTTTTTTATCCCATCCTCCAACAATCTACCCAGCCCATTGTTTGTATGTTTTTGGCTGAAAATCTCCATTCTTTACTTACCATCTATCTCCTTGGACCTCCACTTACCTCATCTTTCCAAGTTACACAATTCCAACCCCATAACTAAATTTAACCAACCTGTACCATCACTGCCTTTGTTAATTACTTTCATTTTCCTTATTTGAATTTTAGAAGGAATATAAAGGCCAACAACATCATCTTTTCTCCTTGTATCCATTCCTTTATGCCAGCCATATACCTTTTACCATCCATTATCCTCTCCCCTAGCTCTACTGGTAACCCCTTTTTGGCTATAACCATCACACCACTCCTCTGTCCTCCATCTCATGCCACTTTTGTCAATACCTGAAACCCCATCTGTATTATTGTTATGCATTTCCTTTTCAAGATGCATTTCTACTAATGCAGTTATATATAATTTCCTTTCTTCTTCATGTAGTGTATTGTTCAGTCTCCCTTGATGGGGCTTTACATTTAGTGTAGCTATCCATATTCCCTTTTCTTCCTGGAGTAATACCTGTTACAGTTTGGCACCCCTTTACAGTATGTTTTATTCCTCCTTACTGCAGTCCCGTTTTATTCTTCTTATTATTCTTCCACATTGACTTCTGAACTGTTCTCTTCATTTTAATCTTTATTTGAATTTCCAAGTTCCTCAGGTACCTTTTAATATAAACCCATCTTTATAATCCTTAATCTCTTCCTAACTTGTAATCTGCCCTCCCTTCTCTTATCTTTCTTCCCCACCCTGTCTTCTCATCTAATAAGTTACATTCAGACTTTTGCATTATCTTCCAAGGTTTGAGGTCTGTGTTCTCTAATAGTGTTTTTTGTGTTCCCTCCATGCCAGCCTTCAACCAGTTAAATAGTCTGTGCTTTCAGCTTAGGTTGGTGCTTCTCTGGGGCCCTAGTAATCATTTTACAGCTCACTCTTCTTCCTTCTGTGTTAGGTTCTGTCCTATTTATCTCATTCCTTTAACTTCATTCTCTTCTTCTGTGTGCACCTTCCTTCAATTTCCTGTCACCTCTATTTTCCTGTAGTTACAAACAATTGCATCCAAGTCAATGCATGGACCCTTACCAGTGGGGCATCCCCGTTGGCTCGTACATTGTCTACACTCCACTACATCCTCTAGTCATACTAATTTCTCATTTCTACTCCTCATCATACTCTCTTAAGCACAGTCCCCCACACATGCACATTCTTTCTGATCCATGCTGGACCTTGTATTGCTTAAATTAGTACTTCCCTTTCCAGTAATGGCCCCCTTAGTGTGTTCCCTGGCTATCCCACTTAGTTCTCATTAGCTTTTATTCTACTTCCTTTTGAACTCCATTCTTTCTATTCACACCTTCTGTTTCTTTTCTTCCTCCCCAAATCAATGCCTTCAACAATTTTCCTGAGTGCACAGATTAGGCCAATACCCACATGCTTTGGCACAATGATACTCTTTTAGTTTTAACACACTGATAGGGCTTTTTCCCTTGTCTTCCCTTGCCATAATCCATCATGTAACTCTACCTTTCCATATTCTCATTTGACTTATTCTTATTGATTCAAGTTTCTCTCCTCATGTTTTATGTATGCTCCCTTCTAATTGTCTCTTTTTCTCAGAGGTCATTCTTTAATAACATTCAACTGTCCCTAGTTTGCAAGCATGTGTCAGATCTCACTGATGACCTCCTATATATCTCTTTGTGTTAAACCTCCTTCCTCTATCTGTTTTACCTATTTGACATGAGTCTGCTGATTTTCTTTTCTCAGTTTATTTTTACCCATGGGAACAACTTAAAGGAAATTCCTATAAGCCTATAAGTAAAGATAAGAGACATGCAGACTGTTATTTATCATGAATGTTCACATTCACATCCCTTCTAACCCCAGTATGTGAAATTAAATGCAGACAGAGAGAGAAAGGCACCTCTGTTTTGTCTCTTCACTTCACAAAATTATAAAACATAAAGTTGATCTATTATAAGGGGTTTATCTGAATCCATCATATCCTTCTCTTCATCTTATTCATTTTTCAGCCTCACAAACTCCAAAGTCCTTCATTTAATTTCTTTTCTTTTAGTAACTCCATCTTCTCTTTCAGTGCCTTCTTTTTCCATAAAAGGTGGGAAGGGGGAACCATGCTTTTTACATTGAAACTGTTGTCGACTTTTGTTTCTACTGCTGGATTACCACCATTGACCTCCCTACACCAGCACATTTCACAGAGGGACTGTGGGCTTTCCAGAGCTGATAAACCTTCTGTAGGATCTGTAGATATCTTTGTAGTGCTTGCAAAAATATGAGTTGGTCGGTGTGATGATAGGAGGTACTGCCAGCCATGCCAGGAGAAGAAGGGCAGTGGATTTGTAGCATATGCCAGCACAGCTAGCTGGAATTTTGTAAATAATTATATGTCATTTGTATATCAAACTGATTTGTACAGATGTTTGTGCTGAAAATGTATTTGTGAGGTTTGCTTGTGTTAAAATCTATCAACAGTGTGCCCTGCTAGAAGGAAAAAATGTACAGGCATTTAACTGTTTAAATGTATACATTGTAACAGCATGTACTGGAAGAGAAGAGGTTAATCCACCTGACTTTAAAATATATCTGAAATTAAATTACTTTGTGGGTTAAGCCATAAAGATGTTATCCCACAGTTTTGAAGGGAGCCAGAGACACAATGTCTGTACTAGAGAATAGGTTGTAGCTGCTGTAGGAAGAGTGGAATGGTTATATGGTTTCATGACTTCCAGCAGCTGTATCACATCTGAGCAATGCTCTGTGTGTATTGTAGTACATAGGTGCTAAACCCTGGTAGCTTCTAGTGATGCAGGATATTGCAGGAAACAGAGTCAGATGACCAGATATATATTATGTCATTCTGCAGAAATAATGTTTTAATATTAGAGGAAACTGAAGTCTCAGTAGTATTCTGTATTCTGTCTTGGATCTGACAACAAGGACCACTTACACATCTTGCCTTGCTCTATTCAATAAGTAGGAACAGTCATTCTTGCCCAGGGAATAGATAGTGATACTAGCTAAATACTGTTTTTCTATAACTCTGTGAAACTTTCCATCAGTGTTATCTTTAATATTCCCAGTGACTGAGACTCTGGTGTTTACTGTAAATAGATGTTCAGTATTTTCATGTTCTTTTATTATTTATTATTAAATATATTTAAATTTTTCATTGTGGCTGGTCCTTTTTAGAAAATACTTAATTTTTGAGAGTACTTGCACATATTTATTTGGTGATAACTCTGGCCACTTCTGAAACCCCAGCTGTTTGTTCAACATTACCATTTGTATTAATATTAACTTCACTCAGCATAATTGGACACCCTTTTAAGAGCCTTATAGTAACTGACTGGTGGCAGTGAATCTACGTTATAGTCTTGGCAAAGTTGGTAGAGCTGATAATCTGTACCAGTCTTTCTCACGTGTGTGCACACGTGTGTGTGTGTGTGTGTGTGTGTGTGTGTGTGTGTGTGTGTGTGAAAATTAAATCTCAAAGAGTGTGTGTATCATTTACTTGGAACAGGGACATAAAGCATTGGTTCCACAGAGAGAGTGCTGGAGGACTTGGCTTGGACACTTGGCTGAACAGCTAACCCTACAGATGAGCCAGTAGGGAGTCTTACTCGGGACCTGGAGGGAGACAGATAGAGACACCCAGACCATGGGCTGAGTATGTGACCTGTGTGCTCTTAAGGGAAATACTGTTTGATGCAGAGAGATCTGCATCTGGAAATACTGAGTCTATCCATTGGTATTCCAAGTGAATGTCCCTGTCCAGTGTCAGTGGTGAAGATTCAGGCTCCTTGATTACTGGCCAAGAATGGGAATGTCACAGTCAGGATAGAGGATTCTGGCTTTTTTGCTTACACAGTCTGGTAACTGGAAGGAACGCATTATGTTTCATCCAATATTTCTGCCAAGAAGTTCATATATAGAAACACCCAACTTCTAAACATCGAAGTACACAAATCTTGAATGATCGATCCCAAAGGATCAGAAGCCAAAACAGTGAAAAAAGAAACCCTGCATCCTCTGTATGGGGGACTGTGTCTCCCACACCCCCTGCTAATTAAATATACCAACTCCAAGATTGCACTACAGTGGGGAAAGGGCAATTTCCCCAATCCCCACTGAGCACAATCTTGCATGGATGTAACATTGGCAGAAACAATCAAATGAGTTTGGATTTCTACTGCTGGTGTTAAACAAGTTTGTGATAACAAATATTCGATTATGTGGGTTTTTTGTGTATGTACAAATGCACATAGGTGTAATGTGCACAAATACCACCAGTGTGAATGGCTTAGCATGTGACTGTCTGCTCTAACCACATACACAGTCATTATCTCCACACACACACACTCTCCACTTATGGGAACATGGATGTAGATGGACCATCATAAACTGTACTAAAGTTAAATAATCTATACTTTATCATTGCCAAAGGAATCTGTGTATAGATACACAATCTAGACAACTCTCCTCCTTTCAACAAACTCAAATGTATGTGAGAGATGCAACTATAGAGCCAAACTGGAGGCCGAGCTCTCTCAAACCAAGACTGGTACAGTCAGTCAGGAGGAGAGGGAAACCACTCGCACCACACAACCAATCTCACATAGACCAATTGCATCAGCAAACATGACACATAAACTCACAAAAACATACTCGGATGCTCTAAATAAAAATCTGCCAAAGCAGCAGAGACCTCCAAAGCAGACATCCAAGCAACCACTACCCCACAACAACTTTTACGTATCACATACCTCACAAAGTCAGTGTGCCACACAGAAGCAGCCCTTAAGGCTAAATAACGCACCTAATACACTAGTAATAGGAGGCTCTATTGTCAGGCACACTAACGTCCCGCTCACCAGACTGAACAAGGAGAAGGTCACTGTAAGCTGCCTGTTGGGTGCCAGGATCCGCCACATAACACAAGCACACAGGTCACTCCACAGCAGGTACAAATATGACTCTGTCATTGTCCATGTTGGTGTGAATGACCTGAGACGTACCTCCCTGGACTACATGAAAAGAGACATAGAGGAGCTCTCTGATCATGTAGCCCAGGCCGGTATGACCCTGACCCTGAGTAGCATCTTGCCCTCATCAAGAATGATGCCACAGTATAAAGACAAAATGATCAATTTTAACAACTGGCTAAGCTATTGGTGTCATTCAAAGGGAATCCAGTGTTTGTCAGCCTGGGATGACATGCTCGACAAGCCACGTTGCTTCGCCAGGGATGGCTTGCACCTGTCACCCTTAGGTTTTTGAATACTGGCTAAGGCTCTTGCCACCCCCATAGTGCCTTTTTTAGGCAAGGCTCAAAAGACAAACCCACCTCCATAGACAATACCAGAAAAAAAAAACTAAGGGTAATGCTACTCATTGCCAGAAGTCTAAACCTCAAGATGCACACACTCGAGGCACTCCTCAGTATACAGAAAATCGATATCTGTGCAGTAACAGAAAACTGGTTCAAGGCTACGGAGAGCACCCCAGCATTACCAGGATTCAACTCATACCATACTTTTCGGCCCCAGAACTTGGACCGAAATACTAAAGGCGGGGGGAGTATCTATCTTCATCAAGGATACCCACATCTCCAGGTTAGTGGCACTGCACAAGGCATTGGAGACCCTCCATGTGCAACTAACAGTGGGAAAAACTGTCTTTCAGTTTGTAACCTGCTACAGATCACCCACCTTGTCTCAGGACCCCCACTCGGCATTCCTGAGAACATTGGAGAATATGAAGATCTCACCAAACTCCATGATATTGGGGGATTTCAACTACCCAAACATTGACTGGGAAAACTTCTCAAGTCCCAACTCTTTTGCGCAATGGTTCCTGGAGTTTATAAACACAAACACCATGGAACAACTGGTCACCACTCCCACAAGAGGGGACAACATATTGGACCTGGTCATCACCAACATGGGGGATCATTGTTCCACACCAGAGGTAAACCCCTCATTGGTAAGATCAGACCACAAACTGATCACAATGGACATCCACATCCCGACCCCACTCCCAGCCAAGGAAACCACTGTGAAAAATCTCTCAAAAGCAAACTTCACACTTCTCAAGACTGAGGTGGAAAGTCTCAAAGCCCCCGGGCAAATGGAAAATGCCATCCAAACCGCAGAATCCTTTACAAATGCACTCTAAATTTACTCCTGGGATCACTTCTATGGCCCTGCTGGACAGAGGCTCGGGAATCTAGTCTAAAAGGGTGGTGAAAGCCAACACATTCTGGCTGGGCTTATAAATGCCCTAGGGCAGATAGCCTAGTACCTACCTAAGAACCTATGAACCTACGAACAACTGTAGATCACGGTGTACCAGCATAAACTATACAGAAGCTATTCTATACCTAACCATTGCCTATGACATGGTCATTGTTGTTTACTCAAGTGAACAAATCTAGACTCTTTCCAGATATAACCTTTAATGTATTTTTGTCTGTCGTCATCTGGTGACCATGCTATGTAAATACAGATGTAGCACAAGCATTACAACAGGTCTTTTGAACAGGCATCAAGCCATAGCAAATAGTGATTGCTAAAAAAGGCAGAACGGAAAATGAAAAACATAAATTCATAAAATGCAGTAATAATACAGAAAACATGCAAATGCAGATATATATTGTTGTGTCAAAATAAACTGTTGCATTATATGAAGAGCAAAGAATCATTAATTATAAAATTCGGTGTAGATTGCACATTGCAAATTAACTAGACTGGCCACATAACTCTTTTAAAACTGTTGTATAGCAGCATATCAAGCGTGACTGTCCTAGCTATTCTTTATGTGCATACTTTACCAGTGTCACCGTACACTGTAAGGCTAAGCTATGTTAGTAATGCAGCAGGAAACCACATGCCATATCAGAAACAGATTTCTCTGAAATTTATTTCTCTGATTAGGCCTGCCTTAAATTCCATATTTTATACCTCTGGAATAATCTGTTTACTGGTGAACCAAAGTTTGTTTTGTAGTTCATAAAGTGTAATTTCCACATTGGCTGTAGGGCAACATTGTCTCTGTGTACCAGGATGGCAATGTTTTATTACATGCAACTTGAATATGAACACATAGGGCAGGATTCACGAAGGCTTGCACGGAGTCTAAGAGTAGTGTAAGACTCCATGCAGCCTTCGCGATCCAGGAACAGCCCTAAAGTCCGTGTAAGAGACCAGCTAAAACGTCTCTTACACGGAGTGGGCATGGATATGATAATCACCTCACTTGCAGCCCAAAGGCATGCAAATGAGGTAGATTAGCAATCCACGAAGCCCAAAGCAGCCCGTGTAAGAGCCGTAGCCATTTTAGCTGCAGAAATGTACTCAGTTGACAACTGAGTACGTTTCTGCAAAAACCACAATGGAGCCATGTCAGCTCCAAATAAAGGGTGCATATGTGTCAGGCAGCATGCCAATGGCCAAATATGTGGCCATTGGCAAGGTACCCCGATGCAAATATGAAAAATAAATAATCTTTTTTTTTTCGGCAATCGACGATGTTTAAACACAGCGCAGCCCCGCGCAAACGGGCTGCGCTGTATAAAACATAAAAATGAAGGTTATAAACCACAAATGTGGGTTTTATGCAATACATGGATTTACAATGCAGGGACCAGCAAACCAAAAACAACATGGCCACCGTTTAGTGGTTGCTAAGGGGGGAAGCTGAGTCTAAGACATGTAACTAAGCATTAGTAGGCAATCTGATGTAAATGAGTGTTAGGATACTGAATTCCACTGTCACATAGCAAATGAGCACATTCTGAGTAGTGTAAGAGATACATAAGGGGAGGAATAGAGTAGGAGATAGGTGACATCACAGGGGGGAATGGTAGAAAGAAATGCAGTTCATTGGAGGTCAGTGTTACATGACAGATGTCAAACACATATCATGGAAAGAGGAGTGCCACAACATAAGCATGGGAAAGTCAAGAAATGGAAGGTGTACACTGTTGCTTACACCAAAGTTTCTTGCTGGGCGTGCATGCGCGCCATGAAGCGCGAGTAGGGCAGTGTGCGCGCGTGTAAGGCAGACTGAGCATGTGGGAGTCTGTTGGCAGACTTGTAAGACTGTTTGCGCGTATTTTAACCCGAATAAGATGATTGTAAACCATGTAAGCATGTGTGCGCATGTGTAAGCCACTGTGAGCGTGTTTCTGCTGGTATGCACGTTGCTCCCCCCTGAGGAAACAGAAAGGAAAAAGGAAGCAACAGAATTAGTAGGAAGCTAGCAGGGAATACTGCTGGAGCTAGCAGGTGAAAACAATTAGAAGCAGGCAATTACACAGGCAGAATAGTAGCTCAGCCAAGCACTTAAAACTCTGCAAACAGCAGTGCAGGATGTTTCTCTCAAGAGACACTGCAAGACAGGAGTAAGCTATTAGAAGTGAAAACTGAAAAAGCTGAACTCAGAGCAAAAATGCTAGGGGCTGCCATAGCTGTCATAAGGAGACATAGGCTACTTGCTGGGGGTGGTGACAATGCAGATGGTGCCAGACAACCCACAGTGAGCAGATGGAGAAGAGTGTACAGGCCCAGGGTCACCTACCATGGGTTACATGAGCTGGAGATAGTAGAGCGCTATAGAGTGGACAGAGACCTCCTGCAGCAAATTGTCGAGCTGTGCAGGCCACGCCTCACACACAGAAACAACAGAGGAGAACCCATCCCAGTGGAAACCAAGGTATGTGTTGGCATAAGAATACTAGCAACAGGTACCTTCCAGAGACCAACTGGTGATATGATGGGGATATCACAGGCATCAGCCTCCAGGGTACTGCACCAGTTCCTGAATGCCATGTCAGCGCATGTCGGTGATCATGTATATTTCCCCAATGCCCGTGAGGTATTGGCCAGCAATATGCATCTCTTCCAGCAAATAGCGGAATACCCTGAGGTAGTGGGTGCAATAGACTGCACGCACATACGCATCAAAGCACCAGCAGGGTAGGGCCTACATTAACCACAAGGGCTTCCCCTCCATCAACTGCCAGGTCGTGTGTGATGCCCAGGGCATAATAATGAATGTGTGTGCTGGCTGCCCTGGGAGCTACCATGATTTCCATATCTGGCATTTGACGCAGCTGTACCAGACATTTTCCAATGGGGACATCCCACATGGACACCTAATGGGGGATGCAGGTTATGCACTGGAGCCGTGGCTGATGACACCCATCAGAAACGCACACACACCTGAACAGGAACGCCATAATGAGGCACACGCACAAACACGTAATGTTATAGAGCGTGTGTTTGGGCTGCTCAAGTCATGGTTCCAGTGTCTGGACACATCTGGTGGAGCCTTGCAGTACTCACCAACTACATGTACCCAAATTGTCATGGTATGTGCTATGCTACATAATATGATCTTGCGAAAACAGCTGCAGCAGGACCAGCATAGGGCCAGGCCAAACAGCCCCCCACCATTGCCAGGCCATCACAGGCAGAGCGTGACTCGGAGGAGGAACAACCTGAGCCTGCCCCAGTAGGCAGAAGGAGGTGTGCCCAGTATGCTCTGGCCTTGGCAAAGAGGCAATGCATAGCACATACACTGGCTCAGTAGGAACCCTGGGAATGATACCCCTCTCTGACTCACTCATATAATAACAGGGATGCCTAAAATGACATAACCTGCTCTCAAACATGTACAGGGAGTGTAATATGTGCATCCGACAGAGGCAGCCCTGTAGCACCACCTGAGGCATGAATGCCATGTGTTAAGCAATGTAACACCATGTAGTATATGCACACTTGAGGACCCTGACTAACATCCTACCCTCACCAAGCATGATGCCACAATATGATGATGAGATGATCAATTGCAATAATTGGCTGAAGTATTGCAGTTAGTCAAAGGGGATCCAATGTGTGCCAGCCTGGGATGACATGCTGAGCATGACATTATGCTCCCCCTGCTAGGGGTGGCGTGCACCTATCAGTCCAGGCCTTATGGATACTGGCAAAGGCTGTTGTTACCCACAGCGTGCCCTGAATAGGTAAGGCTCAAAACACAAACCCACCTCCATAGGTATCACAAGGGATAAGAACCTAGATGTAATGCTACCCAATGCCAGAAGTCTAAACAGCAAGATGCATGCAGTCTAAACTCACCCAGTATGGAGAATGTTGATAGCTGTCTTGTAACAGAAAACTAGGTCAAGGCTCACAACAGCACCCTAACACTACCAGGTTACACCTCATACTGTGCTGTACAGCCTCAAAATATGGAACAAGCTACAAAAGGAGGGTGACTAGCAATAATTGTCAAGGATAACCACACCCCCATGTTGGTACCACAACAAGAAACAGCATGGACTAGCCATGGTCAAGTAACAGTGGCTAAAACTGCCTCCCAGTTTATAGCCTGCTACAGACTACCATCCTAACACCAGGAACTGCACCTGGCCTATGTTGGAATACATGAATATATCAAGCCCTCCAAACCACATTATATTGGGTGACTGAAAATACCCAGACATAGACTGGGAACATTATACTAGCTCCAACACTGTAGGAGAAAAGTTCCTAGAATCCATAAACCAAAATGCCCAGGAACAACGTACCACTCCCACAAGAGGGGTAAGCATACTGGATGTGATAATCAGCAACATGGGTACTGGATGGCAAGATGAGAAGTGTATCCCTCACTGGTAAGACCAGACCATAGAGTAATCACACTGGATATACACATCCTGACCACAGTCCCTGGCCAGAAAACCACAGTGAAAACATGTGTAAAGCAAAAGTTGCACTCCTCCAAACTGATGTGGAATCCGTTAAAGGCCCTGTGCAGGTGCAAAATATGGGCCACACCTCAGGACCTGTTATACAGGCATTCCGTGAACACTGCCAGGAATGCTTGGATTATGCAATCCCAAATAAAAACAAGACACAATGCCATACACGCAGGCATCTGGCATGGTGGACTCCAGCCATTACCAAACCATGCAAGAGAATGAGGAAGCTACTACATGATAGAGCAAACATAAAAAGGGAAGTAATCACTGATCAGTAGTATGGCAATAAAATATGTCCACACATACAATCCACTAAGGCCAGCTACAACAAGTTGAATCTGTGAATCCTGAGGCAATGTTACACCTGCCCCAAGTACACAGACAACCCTCAACTGCCCCCAAGAAATACAAATATATGTGAGAGATGCAACCATTTATCCAAACCGAAGGCTGAGCTCCCTCAACTCAGTACTGTCAAAACTAGTCAGGAGGAGAAGGTAACCACACACACCACAAACCCAGTCCCACATAGACCTATCACAACTGCAAACCAAAGACATAAACACAGAAAAACATTCCTGGAGGCCCTAATTACAAACACACCACACCAACAGAGGCCTCCAAAGCAGACACCCAAGCAACCACAACCTCCAAACATAGCACATTCAACACATAGTACACAAAGCTGGTGTGCCAAACAGTCACAGGCCAGAAGGAGAAACAACATGCCTGATACAGTTGTAATAGGTGACTCCATAGTCAGACACACTGCTGTCCCGCTCACCAGACTGAACAAGGGAAAGGGTACAGTAAGCTGCCTGTAGGCTGCTACAATACACCACATAACACAAGTACGCAGGTCACCCCAAAGCAAGTAGAAATATGATGCAGTCATTGTCCATGCTGGCGTGAATGACCTGAGATGTACCTCCCTGGACTACATGAAAAGAGACATAGATGAGCTCTCCGATTATGTAGTCCAGGCCGGTATGACATTGACCGTTTGCAGCATCCTACCCTCACCAAGAATGATGCCACAGTACAAACACAGAATGATCAGCTTTAACAAGTGGCACAATTACTGGTGTCATTCCAAGGGGATCCAATGTCTGTCTGCTTGGGATGTCATGCTTGACAAGCCACGCTGCTGTTCCAGGGATGGCTTGGACCTGTTACCCCTGGGCGTCTGGATATTGGATAAGGCTTTTGCCACCTCCATAGAGCCTTTCATAGGCAAGGCTGAAAAGACTAACCCACCACCCTAGAAAACATAAGTGGAAAGAAACATAAGGGTAATGCTGACCAATGCCAGACATGTAAACCGCAATATGCATGCTCCCGAGGCCCTCCCCAGTATGGAGAACATTGATGGCCGTGCAGTAACAGAAACCTGTTGCAAGCCTCCTGACAGTACACCAGCACTACCAGGTTATACCTCATATCATGCGTTATGACCCCAAAACCTGGACCAAAACATAAAAGGAGGGGGAGTATCCATATTCAGCACAGACACCCATACGGCCAGGTAACTGACAATGCACGAAGCATCGGAGACCACCCATGTGCAACTAACCGTAGGCAAAACTGCTGTACAGTCTGTAGCATGCTACAGACCACACTCTCACACACAGGAACCCCACCCAGCCGTCCTGAAGACACTGGACAGTATGAATGTCCCACCAAATACCAAACAAGGTACTCACAAATTACCACATAGGTGGTAAACCATTATGTATGGAAGGAGTAATCAGGGACCTAGGGACACAAGTGGACAGTAACCTGTTATGTGACACTCACATTGCCAATGTGGCTAGGAAGACTGTCTATATTGGACACCGTATCATGAAAGGATTCACATCTACATCAACAGAGGTCATTGTGCCCCTATACTGTTCTCTTATCAGACCCATAATCTAGTACAATGCCTCATTTGGGATGTACCTTACCTGACACCTGCAGTAGTTAGAAAGACCTCAAAGGTACCTCACCAAGAGGATAAAGGGTCTCAAATATATGTCATATGCTGCCTGGCTGTAGACACCCCAGCTGAATGCAGTCACATACTGCCTACACAGAGGCGTTGTATGCCTGTTGTACAAGGCCATGTCCAACACAGGAGTAATGGACATGCTCCACCCCAGAAAACCCAAAGCCATCGGAGCTGTGAGAGTGAGAGATGTCAACCTCAACACATAATGAAATAGGATGTGCTGGAGGGACAGATACATAACCCAGAGGCTCCCTATACCCTGGAACAGAATCCCACTCCATGTTAGGTAAAGCCCCTCACTGACACTCTTCAACAGGAATCTTGCCAAGTGGATGGATGATCGTAGATGTACACTGGAGGTCTTCACTGTGTCACGTCCAGACAGAGGCACAGTAAAGTAAATCATAAATGGCCATAATATTCACATATCAAGGGGTGGCAAAAGCCACACACACTCTGGCTAGGCTTATAAATGCCCTAGGGTGGATAGCCTAGTATGAACCTATGAACCTATGAAGATACAAATTGTACAGGACACTAAGGATAATCACAAGGCTTTCTCAACTGATGGTAGGAACCTTGTTGGGAATTCATGGATATGCTCTGAATCACTCAAATATTACAAACAACATACCAAACACACACACATATTGCCAACATACAACCTGACAGGTGCAATGCAACCCCCCCCACCCAGAATGCAAAATATCTATCCCAGCAGACTGCTGCCGCCCTGACATTGCAGATGCTGAGGTAACAGCCAGCATCTACAAAGCAAAACACACAGCAGCAATGGTATGAGATGGTGTCCTGGGCTGAGTCCAACATGGACTCCAAGAAGAATGGAATGCCAAATCACACTACTGCTCAATGTCAGCCTTACCACAGGATATGTACCCAAAGAGCAGTGTACAACAACAGTGGTCCTTCTCAACAAAGGTGTTGCCTGAATGGATACTGCAAACTACCACCCCAGAATCCTGACAAGCTTGGTCTGCACAGCTATGGAAAGGATCAGCATGTACCACAGACATAAAGATATTGGGGACCTACTGACACCGGACCCTACCCAGTGTGGCTTTCTTAAGTGCAGATCCTGCCCCTTAAACATGTTTGACTCATTTGAAACAGTCATTAAGGTAATTGATGAGGGCAATGTGATCCACACAGCGTAGCTGGACCTTGCAAAGGCTTCCATACAATACCCCACATGTTCATTATAGATAGGCTCACCAGCTTAAATATAAACCCCTATGTCAGTAGAGGGGTTGCAAACCAGACCAAGGACAGAACTGACATGGTCAGACATGCTGCAGCCATGTCAGACTACAAACCAGATATAACTGGCATCCCACAAGGCTTGGTCCTGGGACCTCCCTCGTTTGGTATATATGTCCCATAGGTACAGGCCAACATGGAAGGACTGTGTCTGAACATGTTTGCAGAGGACTACAAACTGGCCACCATATCTGACCCTCCAGCTGACACAAGCATCCCACAAAAGGGCCACAAAGAAACAGACAACTGGTGCCATAGCCATGTCAGCAAGCAAATTGCAGAAAAGTGTATAGTCAACCCCTGTGGATATACAGTAAGTGCCCACCAATTACCACATATGTGTTAACCCATTAAGTACTTAACATGTAATGAGAGACCTGGGGACACAAGTTGATAGATATCCTGCATTGGACAAACGTGTGGCTGTAGTGGTTACAGAAACATACCATATACCCACCTATCACGAAGGTTGTCAGATCTAGATAAGGGGAGGTCACTGTGGTTCTGCAGTCATCCTTCATCAGCGTTACAATTGACTACAATAGCCCCTGTGGGATGTATCTCAGCAGACACCTCCATCAACTGTAAAGTCCCCAAAAGTACCTCACCAGGAGTATCAAAGAGCTTGAACAGATGCCATGTGTTGCCTGATTAAACAAACTGCAGCTCCACACACTGCCATACTGCCCACCCAGAGGCAAGCTGTGCCTGATGTATAAAGCCATGTCCAAGATGGAATCAATGAACATGCTGCACCTTGTACAATCTGAATGGCAGTGAGCTATGCACATGAGAGACCTGAACCCCAGCACTGACATACATAGGACAAGCTGTACTGAATGATCCATAACACAGAAACCACCACCACTCATGAGTAAACTCCCAGTACAGGTTAGTCAGAGAGTCACTCATCGACTCTCCTCAAGAGGAATCTTGATGAGTGGATGGGAGATGGTAGGTTTACTCTGGGTATCACTGTTATGTCACGGGTAGACGGAGGCACAGTATACTAACCATGACATATGTCATGGCAAACTCCACTTACAATGTGTGTCGAAGGACAAATGCACTCTCCGACTAGCATTAGAAATGGCCTAGGGCACATCGCAAGTGTTTGCCAATGTACACCTATGTTGTGGAATACACTACCAATGTTGGACAAGCCTGGTTTAAGTAGTTCATATCTGAACATAATGCAACATGGTCAGATGTGCACAACTGGCCCCTAACCAGGCTGTTGTGCTCACTATGAAAATGTAAAGCAGTGATAGGACTAAAGGCCAGGATACTGTCCACCACAGTGAAAGTACTGAACCAGTACACTATACGGTACTACAGTGTTAGGTCAGTATGAAAGGATGTTGACAACTGTATGTAAAGTATCCCATGCAAACCCTGCAGGCAGAGTATAATCCCTGTTGTGTTCAGACACAAAGCAGTTGGACAGTAACTACACAACATGACACACAACACATAACCATAAACGTGAGATATTGTTGAAGTTCACACTCATCCACAAATGTGGTGGGCTGCAGAGTTCAACATATGGAAAGCTCACACTGGGCATGCTCGCACACTTTGATAAATGAGACATATGTCAGACAACATGCCATGGGAAGCCTGAACTGGGCATGCTCACACACTTAGGCCAAATCTCAGTTTAGCAGTTGGCCACACATATCTGGTATTTGTACGTGTTATTCCAGGAACCAACCACATTACAGCAATCTGCCCAGTGCACACAGTTAAATGACTACAGAGACATACGTGATATAGTGGATCCCTCCCACATTCAAACATCTTCCACAGATACACAAGTTGTTCATAGAAACAGGGAATGCTATGGCAATAAAGACCTGCAAATAGTCTATCAGCAACAAATATTGTGCATCTGACAATTAAACATATGGGTGTAGAGGTCAACACTAGGCTGTTTGCCCTAGGGAATGACAGCTTAGCCAGAGTGTGCTTGGCGTCTGCCTCCCCAGTACAGTAGGCTACTGTGCCACTGTAAAGTAGGTCACATAAGGCACCGTGTGAGGCTAGTGTGCTGTGCCTCTGTCAAGCAGGGACACAGTGGAGATCCCAGGGGTTGAATTTGCTAAGCCACATCCATGTTGTTGGTGTGTGCTGGAAGAGGGTTACTGAGGACCTCTAACAGTAAGTGGGCGTCAATAACAGACTGAGGGGAGCCTTATCTGCATTGTCGGGACAATTTCACTGTCAACACTTTGTCGTGATGATTATGAGGGATTGAAGTGTCGTGCCAGTACTGTTCAGAGATGTCCTCCCTCTGTGGGCTACTGCTCTGCAATGTATTAGCTCACTCTGTCTGTTGGGCATCTCATATATGGCTGGTGTACACCTGACAGGTGTCCTGTTGTGGAGCAGTCATGGGTATATTTGGGATAGCATTGATCAATGCAAACCTTCCACATGCTCATAGAATGCAATTGTCAAGGATTATGCAGAGTGGCCTGTATACTCCCCCAGCATGGGTCCTTTGAAGTCTTCCACCCCAGTCTTCACAAGTGTAAAGTCTGCTTTTGATAAATACACTTTGTTTGCAGTGACAACCTTGCCTGGGAGTGGGGATGGGATATGGATGTCCAGGGAAAGGTGGGTATGGTCAGATATCAACAATGGTGGTCTACCTCTGGTGTGGAACAGTGAGTACCCATGTTGCAGATGGTCAGGTGCAATATGTATTCCCCCTTGTGGCTGTGGTGAGTGGTTCTGCCATAGCACATGGACTCACAAATTGTAGTGGCTGTAGGGTAATGTTGTAGAGGCCTGAGTAGTTCCCACACACAACATACCTGTACCTGACATTAACAACTGGAATATTGTATGTGAACACCTGCATATCTTGGCACTGTTCCCAGGGAAGCAAAGTGTGTGTCCTGGATGTGGGAGGGGTGGTCCGATCTGGTTGTGTTGTGTGTTACAGGTCCTGTGGTCACGAAGCATGGTATAGAACATAACCTGCCAGTGCGATGTGCATATCTGACCCTGAAGTAGGTGGCTGCAAATGCATATATATGCTATCCCCCACCTGACAGGTAGTACTAGATGTACATACCTCTGTAGAAATAATGATGTCAGCACCCTATAAATACTGCAGGTGCAGAACAGATGCCAAGTAATTCGGATAGTGCGCTCTGCTAATGCGTTTCCCTCAAGTGTCATAATATAGTTAGGTAGGGGTTTGAATCCTGCAAATGCTCAGTGTGTGTGTGTGTGGGTGAGCGGGATTGGTGTCTGTGTGAGGGAAGTGTCCCTTTTGGCAACTGGGAAAACACACTACAGGATGCACATTCCCCTTTCTAAACACTGATGATGTCAGCACCCTATAAGTACAGCAGGAGAAAGTAAACCTCCCAGTAAAGCGAATAGCACGCTCCGCTAATGCGTCTGTCTCAAGTGTCATAACATAGTTAGGTAGGGGTTTGAACCCTGCAAATGCTCTGTGTGTGTGGAGAGGGGTTAGTGTGTGTGCAATTCTGTATGAAAGAAATGTCCCTTTTGGCAACTAGGAGAACACACTACAGGATGCACATTCCCCTTTCTAAACACTGATGATGTCAGCACCCTATAAGTACAGCAGGAGAAGATAAACCTCCCAATAATGCGAATAGCGCGCTCTGCTAATGCGTCCGTCTCGAGTATCATAACATAGTTAGGTAGGGGTTTGAATCCTTCAAATGCTCAGTGTGTGTGGAGGGGGGTTAGTGTGTGTGCAATTCTGTATGAAAGAAATGTCCCTTTTAGCAACTAGGAGAACACACTACAGGATGCAAATTCCCCTTTCTAAACACTGATGATGTCAGCACCCTATAAGTACAGCAGGAGAAGGGAAACCTCCCAGTAATGCGAATAGCACGCTCTGCTAATGGGTCTGTCTTGTGTTCCATAACATAGTTAGGTAGGGGTTTGAATCCTGCAAATGGCAAGTGTGTGTGTATGGGTGAGGGGGGATAGTGTGTGTGCAATTCTATGTGAGGGAAATGTCCCTTTTGGCAACTAAGAGAACACACGACAGGATGCACATTCCCCTTTCTAAACACTGATGATGTCAGCACCTTATAAGTACAGCAGGAGAAAGAAAACCTCCCAGTAATGCGAATACCGCGCTCCGCTAATGCGTCCGTCTTGAGTGTCATAACATAGTTAGGTAGGGGTTTGAATCCTGCAAATGGCAAGTGTGTGTGTGTGTGGGGGGTGGAAGTAGGGTGTGTGCAATTACATGTGTGAGAGAGCTGACCCTTTTGCCAACCAGTACAACACACCAGCTGCTGCATATTCCAATCTCTACACAGAGATGATGTCAGCACCCTACAAGTACAGCGGAAGAGGCCAAATCTCCCAGTAATGCAAATAGCATGCTCTGCTACTGCGTCTCTCACTACTGTCGTAGCACAGTTAGTTATAGCTTTGAATTCCACACATGCCACGTGTGTTTTTGTCACACAGAATGCCCATGTGTGTGGGTTGTTGTTCACAATAATGCATGACATCGATTAAACCAGTAATGGCAATGGACACAGATGATGTATGTGCGTGCCAAATACATATATGTACCTGTGACCTTCAATAGTTCCCATGTCTGACACCTGCCACATGTGAATACATGGTATTTGCACTGGATAACATTATAACTGTGGTCTTCTGTGCGGGTGCTGCATGTGGTATGTGTATATACAGTGTGAGATGTATATGGTATCATCCTAGCAGCGAGGGATACACATCTGGTCTGGGGCATATAGTCTACATGTTGCCAACCAAGGTCAGGGTCATACCAGCCTGTGCCACATGCTCAGAGAGCCCTTCCATGTTCTCTATCATGTAGTCCAGGGAGGTACATCACAGGTCAGCCATAGTGGCATGGACAATGACTGAGTCATATGTGTCCATGCCTCTGACTGACCTGTATGCTTGTGTTATGTGGTGGACCATAGTGCCCCACGGGCATATCACTGTGACCTTCACCTTGTCCAGCCTGGTGAGCGGGACCTCACTGTACCGGACAATGAAGGTACCTAACACAACTGTAGCAGGTGTGATGTCTAGCCGTACAGGCTGTGACTGCTTGGCACACAGGATTTGTGTGCTATGTGTTGCATGTGCTGTGTTCTGGCTTAACGTATGCCTGTGTGCCAGCTGCAGAGGTGTCTGCTGCTCAGGCAGGATGCTATTCTGAGGCTCCACAAATGGCCCAGTGTGTTCACGTGTTTGGATTGCTGTCAGTGTAGGTCTACATCAGACTGGTATTGTAGTCACTGTAGTATTTCATGCCACCTGACAGGTTATGCCAGTACTGGGTTCAGAGTGCTTAGTCCCCAGTTTGGCTATGTGGTTGCATCTCATACATGTGTTGTACATCCATGTGTAGGGGAAAGGGTTGACTGTGTACATGTGGCAGCTGTGACATTGCCATATGACCCACATATTCCACAACTGTACCATAGAGGTGACTGACAAGTGACCTTTGCACATGCTACCATAGTATTGTGATTGCCATGGGGATTAACAGCACATAGGGCCAATGGGGAACAAGGTACATAGGTTCATAGGTTCATAGGTTCATAGGTTCATACTAGACTATCTGCCCTAGGGCATTTATAAGCCTAGCCAGAATGGGTTTGGCTTTCGCCACCCATTTTAAATTTATTTTGCTATGCCCTTTTCCGAGGTTAGTATACTGTGCATCTGTCTAACAGTGACACAGAAGTGATACCCGGGGTAAACCTACGATCTCCCATCCACTCATCAAGATTCCTCTTGAAGAGAGTCAATGAGGGACTCTGCCTAACCTGGACTGGGATTTTATTCCAGAGTGTAGGGAGCCTCTGGGTTATGAATCTGTCCCTCCAGCATGTCCTATTTATTTCAGTGCTGAGGTTCAAGTCTCTCGAGCACGTAGCTCGATGGGATTTGGATATTCTGAGGTGCAGCATGTCCATTAATTCGGGTTGGACATGGCTTTATACGCCAGGCACAGATCGCCTCTGAACAGGCGGTATGCCACTGAGTAGAGCTGGGGTTTCTTTAACCGGGCAGCATATGGCATCTGTTTGAGCCCTTTGATCCTCTTGGTGAGGTACTTTTGGGGTCTTTCCAGTTGCTGCAGGTGTCTGGTAAGGTACATCCCAACAGGGTCATTGTACTCGATTATGGGCCTGATGAGGGATGAGTAAAGAGGCACGATGACCTCCCTGATCTAGATGTGAATCCCTTCATGATGAGGTGGGCTATATAAAATGTTTTTCTAACCACTTTGGCCATGTGGTTGTCAAATGAGAGATTGCTATCAACTTGGGCCCCCAGGTCCTAATGACTTCTTCTGTACTTAATGGATTACCACCAATGTGGTAATTTGTGGGCACTTTGTTATTGCCAAAGGGATGACTATACACTTTTTGGCATTTAGCTTGCGGCCATGACTCTGGCACTAGTTGTCTGTTTCTATGAGGCCCTTTTGGAGGATGCTTGTGTCGGCTGGAGAGTTGATTATGGCGGCCAGTTTGCAGTCATCTGCGAACTTGATCAGCCACAGTCCTTCCGTGTTGGCCTGTACCTCCGAGAAATATATACCGAACAAGAGAGGTCCCAGGACTGAGCCTTGTGGGACACCACTTGTAACTGGTTTGGAGTCTGACATGGCTCCAGCAATTCTAACCATGTGGGTTCTGTCCTTGAACCAGTTTGCAATCCATCTAGTGACATAGGGGTTTATATTTAAGCTGGTGAGCTTCTCTATAATGCCCGAGTGGGGTATTGTATCGAAGGCTTTTGCGAGGTCCAGGTAGGCTGTGTGGACCACCTTCCCCTTGTCAATGGCCTTGGTGACTGTTTCAAAGAAATCAACCAGGTTTAAGAGGCAGGATCTGCCCTTAACAAAGCCGAACTGGGTAGGATCCAGTGTCTGTAGGTCCCCAATATCTTTATTTATGAGGTCCATGATGATCCTTTCCATAGCTTTGCAGACCAAGCTAGTCAGGCTTATGGGGCGATAGTTTCCAGGATCCGTTGAGGCACCACCTTTATGGAGAGGGACCACTGTTGCTGTACGCCACTCTTTGGGCACATATCCTGTAGTAAGACTAAGATTGAACAGTAGTTTTATGTTTGGGTTTAGCTCTTCTTGGAGTTCATGTAGGACACAGCCCGGGACACTGTCTGGTCCCATTGATGCTGTGTTTTTTGCTTTGGAGAGGGTGGCTCTTACCTGAGCATCTGAGATGTCAGGGGGGCAGCACTCTGCTGGGATAGATATTTGCCCTTTTGGTGTGGAGGGGGGGGGAGAAGTTTGCGCTGAACCTGTCAGCTAGGAAGTTGGCAATGTCTGTGGGTTCGGTGTTTCTTTTGTCATTTTGGACTAATTCTGAGCATATCTGGGAATTACCACCCAGGTTCCTAACACAAGTAAAGAAAGCCTTGTGATTATCTTTAGTGTCCTGTGCAATTTCCTCTCGAAGCTGGCCTTAGACAATTTTATGAGTGCCCGTAGTTTTTTGCTAATACTGATCAGTGATGCCTTCCCTTTTTGGGATTTTGCTCTATCATTTAGTAGCTTCCTCCTTCTATTGTATAGTTTGTTTATGGCTAGGGTCCACCAGACAGGACGTCTACCTTTGGAGGATTGGGTCTTGGTTTTATTTGGGATCGCATGATCCATGCATTCCTGAAGGTGTCCATAGAATGCGTTTATAGAGGATTCTGCGGTCTGGGCTGTATTTTCCACAGGCCCGGGGGCTTTGAAGGATTCCACCTCGGTTTTGAGGAGTGTGAATTTGCTTTAGAGAAGTTTTTCACTGTGGTTTTCTGGGCAGGGGGTGGGGTTGGGATGTGAATATCCAGTGAGATTATTTTATGGTCTAATCTTACCAGTGAGGTATACACTTCTGGTCTGGAGCATAGAGTCCCCATGTTGGTGATGATCAGGTCCAGTATGTTTTCCCCTCTTGTGGGAGTGGTAACAAGTTGTTCCATAGCATTTGAGTTTATAAATTCTAGGAACCTTTGGGCTAGGGTGTTGGAGCTAGAGTAATGCTCCCAGTCTATGTTTGGGTAGTTGAAGTCACCCAATATAATGGTGTTTGGAGAGACCTTCATATTTTCCAGTGATCTCAGGAAGGCCGAGTGGGGTTCCTGGGTTTGGGAGGGTGGTCTGTAGCAGGCTATAAACTGGAAGGCAGTTTTACCCACTGTTAGTTGCACATGGATAGTCTCTGATGCTTCGTGCTTTGCCACCAACCTGGAGGTGTGGGTATCTTTGATGAATATCGATACTCCCCCTCCTTTTGTGGTTCGGTCCAAGTTTTGGGGCCGAAAAGCATGGTATGAGGTATAACCTGGTAGTGCTGGGGTGCTCTCGGTAGCCCTAAACCAGGTATCTGTTACTGCACAGATATCGATGTTCTCCATGCTAAGGAGCGTTTTGAGTGCGTGCATCTTGAGGTTTAGACTTCTGGCATTGAGTAGCATTACTCTTATTCTTATCCCTTGTGATACCTATGGAGGTGGGTTTGTCCTTTGAGCCTTGCCTAAAAATGCCACTATGGGGGTAGCAAGAGCCTTTGCCAATATCTGAAAGCCCAGGGGTGACAGGTGCAAGCCGTCCCTAGCGAAGCAGGTGGTTCAACAGAAGGTGAGTATGTGAGGGTGTAGTGCCTGTGATTAGTTAGCACTGGCATATATGACTGCTCACATGGACAAATGCCAGGTAAGTCATATGCAATGTGTCACAGGCAACGTACATGTGAACAGGACAAACAGTGACATTCTGTCAAGTGAGACATGGACATACATATAGTAAGCTATGCAGATGTCACTAGGAGTCCACAGAAGCTCTGTAACTCTGCATTGCAGGTGGGATCAGTGTTCCAGGGTAACTGCAAGCAAACATGCATGCAAACAAAGCTACAGTAAGCAGGGCTGCATGTAGTCCATTGTACAACAAACAAGCTGTACCACTTCCAGTAGGTAACAGTGCAAATATGCAGGCACTATACACATGTACATGGAAATACACAGGTCAGATGGCTAGGGTCCAGTCTCAGCACACACAAGTGTACAGACCATATACCGTCAGGATGTACAATAACTGGATGGAAACTCAGGTGCTCATACCTGCAGTAATACACATGCCAAATAACAGACACTGAGTCTTCACTCAGTGGTTCCATACTTAGTAGGATGTATGCTACCTGGCCTGCCACCACAATATCCCTGACATGTATTGGGACTCTCCCTCCTGTGACAGTTAGTTTTGTGTGTTGGGGCTGTCTAGCATGGTATGAGATGTGAGCTTGCAGTGCTAGGGTGCTCCTGTGTGTCCTGTACCAGTCGTGTAGTACTGCACACATATCAACATCCTCAAACATCCGCATTGCAGAGTCCAGTGTGGGCAACATGCCACTTTCAGTTTACATGTCCATCATTGCGTATCAATACTTTCATTACCTTATCCCCTGTGCTACCTATGTATGTGGCCTTCTGTTGACATCCTTACCACCAGTATGCCAACATGTGCAGATGATACACTATGGTACTTACCATGGGTGTAGACAACAGTACATGACAATCATACCCTTACTGCATTAGGCATGCTGGGATATACCCACAATTGTATCAGCACACAGTACTGTTAACAACATGATACTATTACTACATGTCTATGTAGTCACCCTGTGCATCAGCAACATGTTAACCTGTACCTGCACTGATGTTACAGATTGCAGGAGGTGGCACAGTTTCATCATATGCACAGGGTGTGAACTTGGTATGCCTGAGTCAGCCACCGATACCACCAATTGACATGTATGTGTATGTGTGTTGGTGAGGGACAACAGTACAAGGTGGGGCAATGTTGATGCAGTGTGTGCGTGTATGCGTTAGCCCTAGGTGTTGTCAATTTGCATGTGTGTATGGATGCACACAGTTCCACCTCATGGCTGCCATATACTGGTGTTTGTGGACAGCCACAGACTGTACCTGCCAGGTCATACAGATCAGTGTCTCTGGCCACGGACACGGTACCTGTGCCTTGCAGGGGTGCTATAGGGGGACCATATCCGGTACCAACCCAGACTGGGTACTGTCATCAGAAGCAGGTGTTCATTGACTGGACACAGATCCCTGTCGGGCCTGGCCAGAGCCACATGCACGTGGTCTCCTGGGGCGGTCTGATGACAGCACAGACCCAGCATTGCTGGGGCTGCTGCTGGCATTATGGGGGTCCCCGCGGCCCTGTTGTCATCTGCGACGACTGCCAGCTGCTGCTGTTGCTGGCATACGCCCACGTCGACGCCTCAACCGTCCACCATTGCCCTGGCTCATGGACATGTAGTTGTGGAACCGGTCTAATATGCCCCCACAATGTCTGCCTATGACATTGGTGAAATTACGGATGGCAGCCGCAATGTCACGCATACTGTCAGTCATGGCTGTGCGACATGCTGTCAGCTCCCTCAGACCCTGTCTGGTGTACCGTTCCATACGTGACTGTGCCGGCATGACAGCCCGAAACATAGCTGAGGTTGTAAGACCTCTGTGGGCACGTCTGACAGGGGCAGTACGCCCACAGATGCTCCCACGAGAACCCTGGACATCTGTCTGTGTGGTACCATCTCAGGGCCATGCCCATGGCTGCTGTGTGGGGATGCATGTGCCACAGATACCACATTACCCTGGTCAATGCCCACTGTATCCTGTCCATCACCTAGGGACATTGGTGACAAAGGGTGTATTGGCAGGATAACTGTGTGCATTGATGGGGTTGACAGCTGTGTACTGTCAATTGGCTGACCAATGACGGACCCTGGCATACCTTCCTGTGCCATTACACAGATGTCATCATTATCAGTACCCATGGCACCTGATTCAGGTTCCCTGCTGCATGACACCAGAGCAGCACCAGAACCTGTGGGAAGGAAACAGGAAACACAGTTTACAATATCTACACAATATTACCAGTGATGCACACATCCACACATGCACAGGTCCACACATGCACACATGCACACATGCACACATGCACAGGTGCACACATGCACAGGTGCACACATGCACGCATGCACACATGCACACATGCACAGGTGCACACATGCACACATGCACACAGTTGCACACATGCACACAGTTGCACACAGTTGCACACAGTTGCACACTACTCAGTATGTGAGATATCAACACACAGACACAGACACACCTGCATACATACACAGAGCACTACTCAGTGAGCCTAATATTACTATTACTATCAAGACTATTAAAGGTATTGTTAATACACACTCACCAGCATGGATAGGCTGCATTGCTGTTACACCGGAGGGATCTGCAGAAGTGAGGAAACTAATGTCAGTGGGCACAACTGTGCCATTGTTACTGAGTATGATACAGGTCAGTAGTACAACAGTCGCCTTTCACAGGTCAGCTGCTGATATTGAGAATATCACACTTGCACATTAAATACTATGATGACAGCTACAAACCAAGGACACACCTCACACATGCATTAACTACCAGTGTACACAACAGTCAACTATACATATGGCATATTACCTGCACGCTCGTAGTCTTGCTGCTGCGTGGCTCCAGCCTCCATCATAATGCATGTCTGCTGCTGTTGTTGTTGTTGGCGGGCTGGAGCCACAACACTTAAGAGTAGTCCCTCCAGTCTGGTGAGTGGGGGATGTGTAGCCACCCCACCACCTGTGGCAACCTGTTGCCTGTGGATATCCGACGCACACTGACGGACATTTCTGATTAAATCACTGCAGTGATGTCGTACCTGCTCATATGTCCTATTATGCGTGCCTATGTCATTTACCCGATGGACCAGGTCTTGCCACAGTGCAGCCCTCTCCTGCTGATTCTGGCTGGTGCGGGAAAAGAGTATTGCATAATCCTGCACCAGGCTGTGGTGTATCTCCTCATCCTCAGCTGCTGAGTAAGCTGGATTGCGCTGATGAGCCATGGTCCTGAAAAAGGAAATAACATGATATCAGCAAAATATGTCAGCAGAATTTGGCACACATACTAGACATGCTACTCGACTGTTGTGATACAACATATCTCACATATATAGCATCCGTCTATTGGTGGATACACATGTAAATGGCCAGGTATCAGTGCTCAGCCAACAACTGTGCAACAGTACCTGGCACACTCCATACGACATACTACCAAACCTCAGCAGTCAGAACACTGATTCAGGTCCAAAGCACCTCCTCACTCTGGGGGGTTGTATCGAGGTACTGTATGGGATACATCATCAACTACTGTGAGCTGACCACAAACTAATTGCCCTGGATATACATATCCCACCTCCACCACCGTGCTATAGTGAATAACATTTCAAATGCAAACTTTACATTTTGTAACAGTGACATGGTATCCTTTCAGCCCACTGGGCCAGTGGAAGACACAACCTACAATGCTGACCCCTTCACAAATTATTTCTATGGACATCTCCGAGAATGCATGGATCATGCAATCCCATATAAGACCAAGACACTCTCCACAAAGGGACAGCGTCCCATCTGGTGGACCCCAGCCATAGACAGATTGTATAACAAAATATTGGAAGCTACTGCAAGACAGAGCATAATTCCATAAAGGGAAGGCATGTCTGATCAGCACTAGTAAGGAGCTATTTTCTCTCATACAAGCATCCATGGGCAACTTTGAGAGGGAAATCAACAGGGACACTACAGATAACCACAAGGCCTTCGTCAGTTATGTTAGCAACCTGGTCAGAAACCCTCCACTATGCTCATAGTTAGAACACAACAACAAATAATTCCCTGAACCCACAGATATTGGCAACATTGTGGCAGACAGGTTCAGTGCAGGTTTCCCCCCTCTCCCCAAAATAAGACATACTTATCCCAGCTGACTGTAACCTCCCTGTCATCACAGATGTCCAGGTGAGAGCCGCCCTCAGGAAAGCAGGATACACAACATGAATGGGACATGATGGTATCCCCGGTTGCATGCTACATGAACTCCAAGAGGAGCTAAACACACATATAGAAGTGCTATGTAACACTAGCCTGACTACAGGATATGTACCTGTACACTGGCGCACAGCAGCAGTGATTCCACTCCACGAAGGAGGCACCTCTACATACCAATAGAATACAACACAATACAATACATTACAATACAATACAATACAATATGCTATTTGCCCTGGGACTACAGCAGCATACTGTTCTGCTACCCTGACCATTGTGACACATGTGATGTGATGGTACCTGCTGCTGTCAAACAGTTACACAGGGTGACTCATATGGCATATTACCTATCTGACTAACATTCAGCAGGGGTATGTGTGACATGTACTCATGGGGAGTCTTGCTTCTTAACGCTGTGTGGTTTATTGCAGGGTATGTTTTATCTGTGGGTAGGAACCTGTACCTCCACCATGTGCTCTCTATTGCAGTGTCACGGATGACACACAGCAGTCATTTAGGTTGTGGATGGTGCGAGGTGTTACTATGGTTGTTGGACATATGTCATGGGTGTGACTTAAGTATGTAAATCCAGGAGTGGTAACCTCTATGTGGGTAGTATGTGTGTACTCTGTGGTGTTGTCAGTCACTGTGCATTGGTAATGTGTTTGAGTGCATTGTCACAGTGTTGTACATGTCACTGTGTCCTTCTCCATATCTGTAGCTGTCATGTGACCTACATACCGTGGCAGCCATTATGTGGTGTGGAGGGGTACACTGACCTACATGTCCATAGCTGACACACCATGTCTGCTGACACATACCATGTGCAGGTAGGTATTCCAGGAATAGTGTGCCACTGTGAATGTCATTGGGGGGACTATTGTACACATTTATGACCCTGTTCACCCCTGACACATGCAGTGGTGGGCAGCCAATCACATATCTGGTGGTTACTGGTGTAGATGATTTGAAATGGGGTATGGTACTCCAGTTTTGACACTGGTGTTCACTCCATGCCTTTGTCACCAGGCATCTGTTGCAATACATCTGTACACATGTGCCTCACTCAGAATATATATACATCTCCCTCTCTCCCTCTCTCTCTCTCTCTATATATATATATATATATGTATATAGATATATCTATATGTATATATATATATATATATATATATATATATATATATATATATATATATATATATGTCTGTATACATATACACATATATATATATATTGATGTGCATATATTGCTATAGATATGGAGAGGGGGGGTGTGACAGAGAGGGGGTGAGAGTGACAGAGGGGGTGGGACAGGGGAGTGTGAGATTGTCATATACAGTCATACCTGTAGATAGTCAGATCTGTCTGTCTATGTATATGTATCTACATATATCTATATCTGTATGTGTGTATTACATATATATGTTTGTACATATTCTATCTATCTACATCTGTCTATGTATTCCTACATCTCTCTCTATGTATGTATACATATATATATATATATATATATACATACATACATATATTGACATACATACGTATCCATATGATAGATAGGTATATCAACATGTTTGTTTACAAAACTGTATACACACACTAACATACTGCTAAACATACATAACTGTGAAACCTACTTTGTACATTGCACTACAACCTACATTCAACCTACATTGATATGTGCACATAGATGCTCTCACATACATATGTATGTACAGCCTTCACTGATAGTTGCTGTATGTCCCCTGCCCTTTGCACATCTTTATATACATATAGATACAGACCAATGACACATATGGAGGGTTCACAGTATGTAGACTTTTATAGTATTACTTTACATTACCTGTGTTTGTCACAGCTGCTTGTGTTGCCGTCTGGTTTTGTGTCCTGCTGTTCCACTTGCCAGTTGTCAGCTTTCAAGTGGTTGTTGCTGACCGGTTTTGTTTGTGTATGCTTAATTTTTTTTTTTTCTCTGTCTCCCTCTCTCTCTCTCTGTCTCTCCCTACCTCCACAGGGTGCAATGAAAGTATTGCATGTGTGGACTGGGAGTACAGCATGCTTTTGTAGGTATCTGCATATGTCCATGTGATGACCTCTGCACCAATTGTTAGCCAGCATTTGCTAATTGCATGCAGTCAGTTGTGTACTGATTGCAGTTCTCACTGTGATTTCAGGACAGTGCTATAAAAAGGTATGTGAGATAGGCGTAGCCCTTTCAGATTTTAAGGGCAGGGACCATGCTGGTATGCTGTGGGCACTGTTCTGTGAGTGTAAAGGTTAGTATCTCTCTCATATTTCCGGCTGTGTTGTAGATTAACATTTCTCCAGTTTCCTGTACTAAGTGTGTATGTACACTGACACCTAAGACTACTATTACTGTTAATGTGGGTGTGTGTGTGCTTTCCTGTGGGACATGTGGTGTAACTGGTGTATAGCAGTGGCTCTTGCACTTTGCTATGGCTTCAATATTTGCCCTTTACATTCACTACTTGTATGCCTGCTAGCTGTCTTGACTGTAGTGTGTTGCTGTGGCTTTCCTATTTTCCATGTACATTCACACCTTGGAATGCTTGCTATATCTGCTAGGGTGTTACTGCATGCAGTGTGGTCTGGCCATGGTGTGGGCCTTGACATGTATTAGGGTATTTGAGTATGCTGCTGAGCAGGCCCCAGAGACTCTCAGGTGCATCTTTTATCTGCCTCATGGAATGGTACATATCAGTGGGGTACACCCATTAAATTGTCTGGTATTCTGCAGTTGTGACTGTGGGATAGCATGAGCATATGTATTACTACACTATTTCTGCCGTGCAAGTGGTGCATACTTTCAGTACTTCATAGTTACCATTGCATGTGTTGTAACACCTTTCTGTCTACTGTTTGTACATTTCACATGGAGTCTGTGGGCATCCCTGTAACTCAGTCACTGTTGCTATGTCTAGGCTCTTAACTATTCAAATATGGCAGTGTCAGACCTCTCAAGTGTACAGATATTTGCAGGTTGTCCACATTTCTGCCTCATATTTTGGTCAATATATCATGAACAGCTCTTTCTGGCAAATCACTCTGGGCTCAAGTCAGACTATAGTGACAAACATTTAAGTTTCAGACTTCATACCCTTCCAAACATCCAACAAAATGCAGAACCTGTTACTCTCTGAACTGTCTAAGTTTGTTGTAACATTATTTGGAATGTGTCCCTGTTTTTGGCCTTTTGCTCCACATATTTTATTACTTGGTCCGGATGTGTTCCTGTAAGAGGTTATGGGGTATGGGCAGTGATTATCCTGCTGTGAGTATGTGTGTGGCTTGCAAGGTGCTACAGTGACATTATTACCTACTAGCTACCAACTAGCATGGCTGTTTCTGTTCGCACACTACTATTATAGAAATCCACTAGATTTGACAGTAAATATACATGACATGCTTTGTGTACTACACATCCTATATTCCCCTTACATTCATTCCTACTACTACATGATATATTTATTGTAGCACAATGTTCTTATATAACAGTCATGGCTTAGTGGTAAGTCATGCAGACTACTGTTTCGAAGGTCCTGGGTTTGGGACTGACAGTGGAATTTTATTTTGCTTTTGAACAGACTACAGGACCTGTCATTCAGAGTGACTAAGGCACTTTTAAGCAGTTATAACCGGGTTAGCGCTGGTCTGCGTGGAGCTCCCGCATGCGCACTGGCGTTCAGCTCCTCCCACACCCGCTTACAACTGCTTAAAAGTGCTTACTCTTGTGCACACCCGCGCTATTTTCTTTGAAAGAAATGAAAATGGGGAGACAGGAAAGTGGTGAAAAAGGGGTCACAAAGAGGGTAAGACAGTAGGGAAACAAGCTTGGGTTTTGCAGGAGGGATGTAGGTAAGGCCCATAGCTGCCCATTTCTTCATCAGCAACAGCTGTGCATATGTTTGTAATTTGGTGTGACATTTGAAACCTTCCACCCCTGAGAGAGGTGTAAGGACAACAATAATACTTGTTGTACAGCCAATTGAAATTGACAGTTTCCATGTCCAGCAGACATGGGTGCGAAATGGGCAGCTATGTATGGGGCGTAATTTTTTTGTGGGTACAGAGTGCCCTTTTTTTCTTTTTTTTTTCAGGTGAGAGTGGTATGTCAGGTAAAGGAAGTCGGTATAGCTGGGGAGGTAAGCTGGGTAGGTCAACAGACAAGACAAACAAGACGCATACAGGGGCGGTGTATGACACGTGTGGGGGGGTTACACAATTGACGGGGACGGATGTTTGGATATCTAGAGCCGATGAGCCCACAGATGGCAACAGTGGAACTGATATCCCTACCCATGGGCAGTTGCCACTGTGCCTTCACTGCCCAGGACGGGGCTGTGCTGGGGGCTGTGTAGGCCGGGCAGCAGGCATGCCTGTTAGTTGCGCCACCTGTGCCTCAAGCTGGCGTAGGGGCCCAAGAACAGCTTCCTGGATCTCCCTACGCACCACAGTCCGGACGCTATGGAGGGTGAGTGGTTGTTCTCCTCCGGCCACACTTGCAGAGGGGGGACGAGCCCCATCCCCTGCAGCGCTTCCACCCGCAGGTGGCACAGGGCCACCGGAGCAGGGGTGTAGCTAGGATTTTCAAATTTGTACTCACAGCTCGAAAACTGCTACCCCCCTCCCCAGCCAAGCTATGGCCATTCTCGTAATTCATGGTTCGCTCTTTTAGTGTCGATGAAGAGGCATTCGCTGTAATGCCGCTTCAGTAATATAATATAGATTCACTCAAACTTGGTTCCTTGAATTGAAAATGAACCTGAAAGTCAGTTCTTTGAAAAATGCAGCATGGTAGTTGGGGTAGAGGATTCATGCTTATGTTTTCTGTAACTAAGGTACAGGTTTTGAGCTTGAGTAAATTACTAACCACCTGCTACCCCTAACTAGGGTGTTTCATTCACACACACACCCCTACCTACCTCTTACTGCAAGAAATATGGACAAATCCTAAAATAAACAGGGACAGATATTAAATAATGCTCTCGTGAACTTAGAAAGTTGCTAGAATAACAGGATTTGTGCTAGTATGAGAAAGTTGCTAGAATAACAGGATTTGTGCTAGTATGAATTTTTCTAAAGGACATGAAGTCTGAAACTCAAATGTCTGTCATTGTTTAGCAACTTCAGCCTTCTAGAAAATCACAAAATATATGAGGAACAGACAAAAAAATATGGGGCAAAAGTCTGGACGTTCTGCAAAATTTGGACAGTTGAGAGGTATGCTACCTACCTACCTCACACACACACACACACACACACACACACACACACACACACACACACACACACACACACACACACACACACACAAATACCTCTCAACCTCTTAGAGCAACAAACTCATAAATAAAACTGAGGCAAAGGCCCAAAAAGAAGGACATTTTTTTTAAAATATTGCTCTTATGAACTTAGAAAGATAATAGAATAGTAGTTGGTCTTGCATTAGTACGAATTTTCTGAAGGGTATGAAATCTGAAACTCAAATGTCTGCCATTATTTTCTAACTTCAGTCTTTAATGATTTGCCACTAATTTGCCAGAAAACCGCAATTTTATGAAAAACAGACCAAAATGTGATGCAAAAATATAAAATTGCCAGACAATACAGCTGGGAACCTATCAAAGAAGGGATACAAATTTAATATGAGCACAGTTAACTTGAGCAGCTGACAAAATTAGAGAATCTACATGCATTTCTGAAATAAAAGTAATGTATAACTCTGATCATTACAGTTATTTATAAAAGTAAACCCTCCACGTTTTCTTCCAAAATTGCTATTTTGCAGAGAGATTATTAGGGGGAGAGCAACATTTTGAGCCAAAATTGGGGACAGTTGAGAGATTTGGATATTCCTAATTCTGTAAAGCGATTTATTTGCACATACCTCTCAACCTCTTAATGCAGGAAATCTGGACAAGGCCAAATATATTGGGGGAACATACAAACAGTACTAAAAATTGATCTTGTATAAACTTAAGACACTTGATAGAATATCAGGTCTTGCTTTAGCATGCATTTTTCTGAAGATTATGATGTCTGAAACTTAACGTTGGTCATTATTTAGTGACTTCATTCCTAAATGATTTGCCAGAAGAGTTTTATTTTGCATTTTACAGCACGAACACCAATAAATATCTGCTAAACAAAGCAATGCAGTCTCACAATGAAACTAGACTTAGCATTAAAACTTATCTGCCCTTGAAACTCACATTCATTGAAACAGCATTGAAACCCACATTCAAAGAAAATACATTTTGCCAGTGGCAGATAAAGATGAACTTTGGACTGTTTTCAAATCATAGGCCCCTTGCACATGAAACATACACGTGCTCTTTGATACACCTTCCTGATTGTATTAAATTATATTCCTTGTGCAATACAGTATAGTTGTTAGAGAGCATTTTAAATTTATTGTTTTGAACATTATTCCAGTAACCAATGAAACAAAATGCATGCACCAATAATGACAAAACAGCCCAATTCATAACATTTCCATCATAAAAGTCTACTCAAACTTCTACAGTCCACCAGTATCAGTAAATATGCACAATCTCTGAACTAGTAAAAGCCATCTACATAATTCCACATTAAAGAAATCTGTAACTAATGAAGAGGCTGCTGCTAGCAAACAACTTTATATTTCATGGTTTCATCTACAAATAAAGTGCCTGTTGCCCTTGAGGAATAAATTGCCTATGTTGCATTAAAAACAATGATACGCTAGTAATATTGCAATAGGGAATGGATGGCAAACTGATAACAGGTTCATAGTTACTACTAGATATCTTCACCAAAATGGACTAAATCATACACCCACCTTTACAACACAGTACAGTATCAGCAATGCATCTACCTACTGTGGGAGAAGAACCCACAGCCTTTTGCATCAAAAGCAAGTACACTACCTGTTGTGCTATTAACAGTTCAAGCAGACTCAGCATAAGCAGCAGTAAACTTTAGTTACCCTGCAGCTCTCAGCTCCTTGTAAAATGTCGACACTCAGCTGTATCTCTGAACTTTGCAGCACAAGAAATCTGGAAAAAGCCAACATTTATTGGGGGGGGGGGGCAAAAGCCCAAAAACCAGGGACACATTTTAAACATCGCTTGTATAATTTTGGAAAGTTGCTAGAATAAAATGCTGTGTTATCACCATGCATGTCTTGAACCCAGAACCATATACACTACAGTCAGTGCAACATACTACTATGCTAAATCAGCAGTTTAAAAAATAGGAAGACAAACTTAATGGCTATCATTTAGATAGCTCATAACCTCTTAGCACAAAGAAACTGGACAAACAAAGCCAATAATGAGGGAATACAAATTCAGTTCTCACTTCACACCTTAGCACAAAAAAACAGGACAAACAACAAAAACAATAATGGGGAAATACATCTTCAGTTCTCAGTTCTCACTTCTCACCATAGCTCACAACTGTTAGAAAAACAAATCTGAACAAAGTTAAAAAATGGTGGTTATTAGGGACTTTAGGCTCTTCTTACCCTGAAGCAAAGGTACAGGGTTTGAGCCTGAACAGCTATAGCCATACAGGTGTATTATGCGGGGGCATTTACACACAAACACGATCAAATGAATGAATAAGCATATACTTAATGGCCTCAGTAATATTTTTAGTCACTGTTGTGAGGCATACTGTAGCTTCAATTTCTTAGCTCTAAAATGTTGGATAAAGCCCCAAAAAATAGGGAGCAAAGACTAAAGTCAGGTACAGATTATAAGTAATGGTGTTGTATCCTTAGAAAGTTGCTAGAATAATAGGGTTTTGCATTAGTATGCATTTTCTGAGGTATTTAGAATCTGAAACTCAAATAACTGTCATGCCATTATTGAGTGACTTAGAAAACCTCAAATTGTATGAAGAGAGGACAAAACATATGAGACAATCAAGGATATTCAACAACAACAGGTGCAGTTAAGAGGCATCATGCACATGCATGAGCACATAGAAACACATATCAGCCACACAACTTTATTCAGAACTGCATACCTCAGATGCCTGACTGTTAGCAAGTTAATGAAATTATGTATAATAACCACTTTAATATTGAGATTCAAAATCAGCGACAGTTTGCTAAAGAGGAGATAGTTAAGCACTATCAGTTACTGTCTCACACACACACAGAATCTTACTCATTGACTTACCCACGCACACACATTCTCACCCACAAATGCACACTCTCACACACACACACACACACACACACACACACACACACACACACACACACACACACACACTTTACCTGATAATCTGTTTGCGATAATCCATTTGTGATTGCCTTCCACTCACTACATCTTCACATTTCCCGCTCGCAGCGATAATCCATTTGCGATTGTCTTCCACTCACTCACTACTGCACATTTCCCTCTCGCAGCCAGCAGGACAAGACGTGAGCTCACTTCCGACTGGCTGGTATGTTCCTTAAAGGAGCCAACACTGTTTAAAAAAGAAAAAAATATGTATGTACGTTTTTTTTTTAAAAAAAAGCTACCCCCTATTCTAAAGAAGTTGTACTGAAATCAGTACAGTGCGTATGCCTCCCGACGTCCATGCACCGGAGGAGGGTCCGGACTGGGCACTACTGCCAGGTGCACTCGCCAGCTGATGTGGGAGAGGTGGGTCCGCTGGAATCCGCCTTCCCTGTCATCCTATGTTTTGCATTATGTCATGACAGTTTGGGTTAGTAACATACAATACCATTCACAATTAGTTGTAACAGCATGCATTAGTATTCCCATTAACCAAACACCCAGATATTCAAACCATTGAACAGCAAGCATAACACATGCATAATTTGAACAGCAATACACAGTCCAACAACATGTAGGGTTGATTGATGGCAACAGGCCATCAGGTTTGGATGTATGAACAGGGCAGATGCATCAACGTACATGCAAATATGTATGACCCAACAGGACAAATGTCCAGGGGTGTTAATTGTGATTGCACATACCAATTTCACGTGGAATGGATTATATGTGGTTATAGGGTAGGGTGAAGAAAATTTAATTAACACCTTCAAATACCAATACATATGCTGTACATTTCTAATAGCTGCAGATATATACGCACTACAGTTCTACCTACAGTTTCCTATGTGATAACTACTTCAAGTTGGTGATAGGAATGTTACTGCTACATCAATATACATTTTCATTTTTATTCATACACATTCATATCTGGCTCTGTTCAGCTACATCATCCTGCTACATTTGCTTTATATAGCTATAGACAACTGTGGATGTTTGGTATTTCAGACAACCATACTATCTGCATATTGCAGACTGAGAGCAACATATCCAGATTTTGGGATACACATTCCAGCTGCAGGAACATTTTGAACACATTTTGCAGTTTGGTTCTGCTTGTCACATTCATTTAATTCTGTACTGACTGCAGTATACTTTATTCAGGAGTTATTACTACTTTATTGGTGGATTCATAACTCTTTCTCACACTCTCTCACTTGTTTTATTTTTACAATTCAGCATGGTACTTACTTCTAGGCTTTATTGACATGTTTTACCTGTAGTTATTACAATCCTTTCCAACAGTCTCACTTCTGTCATGTTTCTGTATTTCAACAGGGATATATTTCACACATGTGTTTTATTCAGCTTCTGCAGCTGTACTTTTCAGCCTGCTGCAGGTTGTGTACTATTATATTACAGGTGGGACATCTTTATTTCAGACTTTATTTCAGACATTTTCATTTTTCTGTTTGGATTACAGACTGCAACAGACTTTTGTAATCAAGCAATACTTGCAAACCCTCTTACACTGTTACTTGCACATTTTATTACTTAGTGACTACACTGCACTCTTTTGCTAACTATCATACTTTTATATTTATTTACAGTTACAGGAAGAGGATTACTGACCTGCCTGGTGGCAAATCGCACAGCCTATCGCCATAGGCTCTACGGTTCGCAGAACGGACACCTGCAGCTGTAATATAAATAAAGTAATATTGGAATACACATCTCCATAATATCAGCTAGGTTAATTTCTTACATAAATAATTAGATGTAACTTACTCAGTAGTGGGGTTGGGCATTTGCCGGGCCTCCTGGATCCAATGGTTCAGTTGGTCCTGCTTCCGCTCTTCAGGTCCGCATGGTGGTGACGGACCTGCTCACCAGTCCTTGGTATCCCTGTGGCACTGGTAAGATCATGAGCCAACCGTCCCATGCCTCAGCCCTATATGCTCCCCACAGGACCTGGCCCTGCATGAGTTGAGCCTCATGATTGTGGACAAGGAGCCAAACCATATATTTGGACTCCTCAACGCCCCACCTCTGTGCTCGAAAGCAACTACCCTCACCTACACCTGACATTCTGGCTGCAAGTTGGTTCTACAATCGGTTATGCTGTGTATTCCCGCCTATGGGGCTTATATATGCCATTTTTCCCGCACTTATCTGTGATTGGCCATTTTGGAATTGTATCAGCTTCACAAAACCTGCTTTGTCATGCACCTCTTTCTATTCATTCCTATATATTTGCTATTACTGCATTTCTAAGTACAGCTGTCATGGCTTAGTGGTTTAGTAAATTGACTATGGTGCATGGTATCCTGGGTTCGAACCTGGCTACTGCTTTTTATATTTTATGACTGTCTACACAGGCTAGGAGGTGTGTCTGTGTAAAGGCAGTTTTGTTACAGCTTGCTCAACGTCACCCGTCGGTTAGCTTGTTGGCGCGGCGCGCAGCTCCACGCAAACGGGGTACGCTGGTTTTCCCATCATTTGGCTGTCAGCACGCATATTACGCTCAGCTCAGCTACGGGCACACAGTTTCAGCGTGTTAAACCACTGCGCACCTACGGGCACTCATTTTGCACCTGTTAAACCACTGCCCACCTTCGGGCACTCATTTTACACCTGTTAAACCACTGCTCACCTACGGGCAGATGCACTCAACTTGTTAAACTGTAGCTCAGCTATAGGCACATCTGGCATTTTATTTTGTTATCTCACATTTCTTCAAAATAAATGGCCCATTTCATTACATTTTACATAAAATATAATTTTATATGTGTACATATATGTCAGGGACTTGTTTCGTGCTTATTTCACTAAAGATAAAAATTGATGGTGTGGGGGCTCGAACCATGACTGCCTGCTCTTCAGCTGATGTCTCTACTGCTACGCTATTGCTTTTTGGCTTACTTTGCATATTTAGTTCTTATATGCTTTTCCACTGACTGCTAACTGTGGCTTAGCTACTGGCACCAGCAAACGGCACTCACGGGCAAACATCTTTACAATTTAAAAAAAAATATAACATGTTCATTTATATATTTTATGTTCATAGTCTGTGGGGGCATGTGTTGTGTTTATTCACATTTCCATGGACTCTGTCGTGGGGGTTTACTTTCGGGACTTTTACTCTTCTGGGGGCGTGTCCGTTTGCAAGGCTCAGCCTAAGGACATGTCCCCTACTGTCTTCCACGGACCGTGTAAGCCTTAGGTGTGATTCAGCATGCCCTCATGCATATGCATGACATGCTGACGTCACACCGTTTAACTGCAGCCTCCGTGTAAGCCTTGTAACTCTTACACGGAGGCTTCGTGAATCCTGCCCATAGTTCATCTCTTTTTAATGGGTAACCAATTAACCCTATTTACACTGTGACAATGATGCTCTCTGTTGGGGTTAGTGACATTAATCTATAGACTGTATAAGATAAAATCTTTAAATCATATATGTTTGTGCAGGGACTAGACAAATCAGTGTCAGTGCTTATTCAAGCTGTAGCATTAATACTTATCTGCCAATTGTAGTGCCTGCCTACGCACGAAGGAACCTGCAAAATTTCCAGCAGCATCTCAGTTATTTACTCAGGAGACAGAAAAGAGGTTAGTCATAGGTCTAGGTACTTGTTCTGCAGAATAGTACCAAACAGATGGTCAATTGGTCCATTCATTCCTTGCCTCAAGGCAATGGTCAGCTAGGAGGAGCTATCACTTAGAAAGCCATAAGGTCTGGTTCATGACTTAACTGGTTACATATAAGAAGATATTGACAAAGATCAAAAAATAAATCAAATAAGAGAGATGTTAAATTAGACATTGACCAGAAGATGTAGGTGATCCAGTTGTATTTCCTTCCCCCAGCTGTTATATCTAGGCCATCCAAGTATTCTGAACTAACTCCAAGGACATGTTCATAAAGAAGGTTAAAAAACAAATGAGAAACTAATTTTAGGAGGGAGAAATATAGGGTAGCATTGGAATGAATGACATTGTCAAAAGAGAGAGGGGGATTAGGTGTGCCCGAGATTACTGACTACATGATGGCAAATGCACTTAGACTAACAGATCCAACATGTCAGACTAGCTGGAAAAACAATTTAGGAAAAGATTTGGGAAAGAACAGAATATTTAAGAAAAGGGAGAGACCTGTTGGAATATAAGCCACTTTTTAAGACATTTCTTCAGTACTAACTTCTCTATTCAAGAAATGATTATTATTATTTTTATTATTATCATTATTATTTTATTGTTGTTATTATTATTATTATTATCATTATTATTTTATTGTTGTTATTATTATTATTATTATTATCATTATTATTTTATTGTTATTATTATTATTATTATCATTATTATTTTATTGTTGTTATTATTATTATTATCATTATTATTTTATTGTTGTTATTATTATTATTATCATTATTATTTTATTGTTGTTATTATTATTATTATTATCATTATTATTTTATTGTTGTTATTATTATTATTATCATTATTATTTTATTGTTGTTATTATTATTATTATTATCATTATTATTTTATTGTTGTTATTATTATTATTATTATTATTATTACTCTAAAATAACTGGTAATTGATTTTATCTGTTTATTGTCACATACCAACATTTTTACATTTTTGGTTTTATGTAGTAAGATATTTGTTAAGTTGGTTTCATAAGTGATTCATATCTGTGTATTCTCAGGAGTATATTCACAGATTTGAAGGACCCCCCCCCAAAGGACCAATAACAATACCAGAAGAATGCCAGGCACCCAGCATTACTGCAGCACTGCATTGTCCAAGGCCAAGAATCCAGCTTCCATGGGACCCGATAATATCCCTGGATGTGTTCTACATGAAATACAAAGCAAACTGGCACCACATCTGTGTGCCCTGTTCAGTCACAGCCTCACCTCAGGCTTTGTATCTATTGAATGGCGTATTGCTACAGTCATCCCTCTCCATAAAGGGGGAGCAACTACAGATCCTGGGAATTATTGCCCCATTAGCCTGACGAGTCTGATATGTAAAGCTATGGAGTGCATCATCATAGACCTGATTAACAAAGATATAGGAAATCTCCAGACTCTAGACCCCACGCAATTTGGCTTTGTGAAAGGGAGATCATGCCTGCTCATCCTGGTTGACTTCTTTGAGTCAGTCACCAGGGCTGTGGATGAAGGTAAGGCAGTGCATACAGCCTACCTTGATCTGGCCAAGGCCTTTGATACCATTCTTCACTTAGGAATTATTTGTAAACTCTCCAAACTAGGCATCAATCCTTATATCACTAGGTGGGTTGCAAATTGACTCACAGATAGAATACACAGTGTGAAAGTAGTAGACTCCAAGTCAGACTGCTGACCAGTCACGAGTGGAGTCCCACAGGGATCAGTCCTGGGTCCTCTCCTGTTAGGCATCTACTTCTCAGAAGTCCAGGCCACTACAAAGGGACTCTGGCTAAACAAGTTTGCAGATGAATGCAAGCTGGGAGCCATTATTAACTCCCTAAGTGATGCAGACATCCTACAGAAGGGCCTCACTGAGACCAATGACCTGTGTCAAAACCATGGCCTTAGCTTAATGCCAAAAAATGTGTCATCATCCCCTTTGGTAAAAACTCTGTTCCCACTAATTACCACATCGATGGGACCCCACTGAACACTGAACACTGAAGGTGTTATAAGAGTTCTGGGGATGCAGGTTGACAGCAACCTCTCTTTCGACCATTACATTGCCACTGTGATGTCAGAAAGTCCTTCTATGTGGCACATCTCATTACCAAGGGTTTTGCATCCAGGAAGAAAGAGGTCATCATCTCTCTCTACTCTTCCCTCATTAAACCAATCATTGAGTATAATGCTACATTTGGCATGTACCTCACTAGACACCTGCAACAGCTGGAGAGGCCGTAGAAGTACCTCACGAAGAGGATCCTAGGCATTAAACACATGTCCTACACGGACAGACACAAAAGACTCCAGCTACTCTCTGTCTCATATCACCTACTTAGAGGTGATCTTTGCTTGTCTTCCAAAGTCATGTCTGACCCAGCTCTGTTAGAAATGCTACATCTAAAGAAATCCCAATCCCTGCGCACCACATGCTCCAGAGACCTAAACCTCATTACCACAATCAACAGAACATGCTGGAGGGACAGGTTCCTCACCCAGAGACTGCCCATGTTCTGGAATAGACTTCCCATACACATCAAGCAGAGCACCTTGCTACCCCTCTTCAAGAGAAATCTTGATGAGTGGATGGGTAATAGAATGTTCACCCTGGGGATCATTCCAGTGGCTGTACTTGATAGAGGCACTGGGAACTAACGCCGGGTGGCACGATGCCAGGGCACTTCTATGGGCTAGGCTTGCAATGGTTTCATATTATGTCATATGAGTATTGTAATGATTTAAAAGTAATCATTTTTATTTTATAGCTTTGAAAAAGTCTGTTGTATTTTACAAAAATAGAATGAAAGTGCTAAACTTTCACATACATTCTTTATTAGACTATAATTGCTGCTGTTGTCTTTGGTATGTTCTGCTGAATGCTGGTGCCAGTGCAATAGTTTGGTACCCGTGGGAATGCTATTTTCTGATGGGTGCTGGTGCCAGTGCAATTGTTTGGTACCTGTGGGAATATTTATTAGAGTATCCAGAGACTCAGAATGAACTACACATAATAAAAGGGATGAAAGAGGTAACTAAGGGTTTATTCTGGGAAGCAGATTTAATGTGGTGGCAGGAGGTTCCAGGAAATAGACTTAATGGGATGACACGAGGTCTTAGTGCCAATAGGAGGGAAAAGAGCAGATAGAGAAAATAGGTCATTATTATGGAAATGGAAGATCTCAGATTAAATAATGGCCAATGGTAATTAAATAGGGACTTATAAAGCTATGGGCAGAATTGCAGGAAGAATATAAAGAAATGGAGTGGGAGTATAAAGGATTAATAGCAATATGGGTGATAATGAGAAAGGAAATAACCAAGCCCCCCCCAAATAAATAAATAAATAACTAAATAATACAGGTAATAAACACAATCAGGTTAGAGGGGAATAGAGAATAAAACATATCTAAAAAAGCTTTGGAACCACTGAAGGGAAAGGAAAATATGTAACTAGAAAATGAAGGAAAACTGGGAAAAAGAGCTTATAGAAGAGGAGGAGTTAGATGGGATTTGAACTGAAGTAATAAGACTCCTGAAATATGCAACTAAGGCAAGAGTTTGTATGTTCTCCCTGTATCACTGTGGTCTTCTCCCCTCATTTGAAAAATCTGGATTGTTTTCCATCTCACTCTCACTCAATCTAGTTGTAGTAAGCAGCAGCAAGAACATATGGTGGTTAGTGAAGAAGAATAGATATAGAGTAGAACTGAAGGGTTGGTACTCATATCTACTATATATTCTCTATAGGAATATATGGATCACAGACTGCATGCCGTGGCAGGGTTGGCCACTTGACATTATAAAACTGTGGATCTAGGTAATTCAGTCATGATGACTAATATCACCAAATAGACATGGGTCATGTGATTTGTTGATAGGAAGGAGGACCCGCCTACAGGACTCTCCACCTCTCCCTCTCATGGTGCTGGAGAGGGGTATGAGCTCCTACCATAAAGCCTAGCAGTCCTGGGTCAGTAAGATACTAGCTGGCCTGTGTCCAGTCTCCCAGCTTGGGTTACCTGAGAATGACATAATGGGGGAGGAGGCTGGACATTCTATGTATTCAGGAGACAAAATGGAAGGGCAGTGCAACAAGACATGGTGTGGGAAGAGCTGTGAGGGAGGCTGATGAGGAAGGGTATGAGGAGCATATGGGTCCCACATGGGTGGGACAAAAGAGAAGCCGTGAGCTGTGACTCACTCTCTCACTAATAATAGCTATTCAATCATCTCACTCACAACTACAGCCAGAACGCGGTCACATATATTAACTGTTTGGCAGTGGCTAGATATCCACATCAAATATTAAATGGTTGATAGTGGTGAGTTAGCCACATCACATATTAATTGGCTTGTCGTGGTGTGGACACTGAATTCCTGTAGCTTGTGTACAGTGATCACTGAAGGTGTTTTGTACTGTAAATCAGCCACGCAGTGAACATTCAGAGTTCATATCACAATTGTTTTATTTCTTTTGTTAGCTTAATTAGTCAGGGAGAACAGGCAAGCATGTCAGCACAGGAGTATGGCAAGCTGACAAAGAGCCAGTCGGCTAAGATGTGCCAGGCTAAAGGACTGGTGCATGGAAACCTGACTAAAGCAGACCTGATTGCAGCTTTGGTCACAGCTGCATCCGACAATAGCAACCAGGAGGACAATCAGACTGGCCATGGAGATGTACAACACTCAGAGTATGGACAGCTCAACCTTTCTACAGAGGACTTAAAAATCTGTCTGGAGCTAAAGAGACTTGAGTTGGAGGCAAGCATTTGGAAATAGAAGCAGCAGAAAGACTGAGGCATCTAGAGACTGAGGAAAATGAAAAACTGCGATGTCTGCAGGCTGAGGAGAAAAAGAAACTGCTACACCTGGAAGCTGAGGAGAAGGAGAGACAACATGAAAAGAAGATGCTGACTTCGCCAGAGTCATGGAGGTAATGGGAAAGGGAGTAACTGGACCCCAGAAGCACAAAAGGTTAGCAAATTTCTTCTGCAATTTACAGAGGAGCATAATTTTGATAGTTTCAATCATATGTTTGAGTGGGTATGTAAACAGTATGATGTTGACCAAGGGCTTTGGGTATGGTTCCTGACCCCCTTACTCCATGGTAAAGCTGTAAGTATTCTTTCCAAACTATCTGATGTTGACTTTTTAAACTATAATGTAAAGAATTGTTTGCTAGAATCTTTTAAGCTAACACCTGAAGCTTATAGGAAAAATGTTTCGTGAGCATAGACACAAGACAGATGAAAGGGTATGTGAATAGGTTGCTGAACTAAGCACTTATTTTCATAGGCGGGTGAGTGGATGTCAGGTCACTACTTTTGAAGGGCTGGCAGACCTTTGGGTGAGGGAACAAGCCCTTAGCACTTTGCCTGAGGACATGAGGTGAGGCCCTTAATAAATTGAATAGGAATACTAGTTATAAAAGGAAAAATAGTGGTCTTATTGAATATGAAAGCTTATTAGGAAAAAAATGAAATGAAGAAGGATGGTGTTGAACCCCTCTTCTTTGTGAACAAATTCTCTTCCCTTTATGAAGTATTAAGGGAGTTAGTGAATGACTTATGGCCTGTGGTTTGTAGGGATTAAGTAGTAGGGAAATTATTTCCTGAGGGAGTTACCTTTTCGTATGGTCTGTTCAACAATTTGAAAGAATTATTAAGACCAAGAAATAAGGTTGATTCAGTTAAAAGGAAGGTAGTATTTCCATGTGGGGTATGCAAAGTGTGTGATAAAATGAAGAATGTTGATGGATGGATAATAAATGGGAAGAAATTTTCGGTTAAGAATTAATTTAGTGGTGATTCATGTGGTGTGGTCTACATCATTGGATGTGGATGCACACCTTGTAAATGGCATGCAGGACAGACTAAAAGAAAGGTGAAACTGAGGATTTTGGAGCATTTGGGTGATGTAAGAAATAAGAGGTTGGATAGCCCAGTGGCTCAACACTTTTGCGACACACATGGGGGTAGTATAGATATTTTTTTCTTTAGTTGTGTCTTTCGGCTTTTCCCAGTTAGGGGTCGCTACAGTGGAACTCCGGTCCACTAGTGATTGGCAGTAGATTTTTACATGCCAAATTGCCAGCCCTGATGCACAACCTTCAATGAAGGTACGCCCATTCACGCATGTCTCCACACAGAAGATGCTCTAGCTGAGAATCGAACAGGACAACATCTTACTGTGAGGCGACAACGCTACTGCAGCACCACCACCGCAGTATAGTTTTTTCTTTAGTGTGTTAGCAAAACCCTTTGAAGGACATACTTTGGGAGGGGATGAATTCAAATGGAAGTTGATTAAGTTAGAAACTAAATTAATAGTATATTTGGGAACTTTATATCCTAGGGGGTCTCAATTTGGATATTGATTGGGGGACCTAGATGGCCAATTCAGTTAATGAAGTGTATAATATAGAACAGATTTGATGGCTAGGTAAAAAGCAATCAGTATTGGATGTATTAATTAATTTGAGATATAGGATCAATAACAATAAAAATGAATGTGCAATAAAAATGATGTAAAGATCTTATGAAAAATGAAAAAAACTTTTTATCTAATGAGAAGTTTGTAGTAATTATTTTACAGACAAGCATATTTATAGTAGAGTTTCAGGGTAGGGCTGAAATGTTTTCCTTGATATGCGATTAATCATGATGTTTGAGGAAATATGAAAATATATTAAAATAATTTGTGTAGACTTTCAGTCACTCTGTGTGTTGTTAATTCACTTGTTTAAAATATTTATGGTGTATGATATGTTGGGGGCACATCTTTAAGCTCTAAGCTTTGTAATTATTGAAGAAAATTATTTAATTGTTTAATTATTTGATTAAATTAAAGATTAATTAATGTGATGATGGAATATAAAAGGCTGCTGGGATTCTATTATGTTATTCCATTGAAGGCCTATGAGGCCAAGGTACCAGGATGAAGTGAATAAAGGAAATTGGCAGCCACAGCAGTGCTTGGTGTTTTTTTTGTGTTTTTTTTTGTTTTGTTTGAGGAGAATTCCTAGCTCCTTTGGGAGCCTGTGTGGTTTGGACATGAGGATCTGATTAGCTGACAGAAAATGCCTTACTATAGATGAGTTGGGGAAGAAGGGAGACCTATGCCTAGCAAGCAGGGCATCACTGCACAGGAAAGAGACACCCAGTGCTGCTCATGGGCCTGAGGGAACCCATTGTGGGCAGCCCAGACTGCCCAACAGAATCTGCCAGTAGCAGGGGAATCATCTAGGTTCATGTCCAAGACCTAGAGTTAAATGTTTTAAATGCAACAACTGGGGCCATGTAGCATACAGATGTACACAGAGGCAAGGTGAGGAACAAAAGTTGGGAGAGCCAGTAAGTGGGAATGACAAAATGCCAACAGTGGGTTGTTTTGAGACAACAAGAGTACCAAACTACCACAAGAGGTTATATCCTATATTAGTGAATTGCAAAGAGACCATTGCTAAGAGAGATAAAGCCTCTGACATAACCACTGTGAAGCCTGCAATGGTTATAGAAGAGCACTACTTGCCTGAGCAGTCTGCTCCAGTCAGAGCATTAGGAGGGACCCCATTCCAAATACCTTTGGCTAGGGTTCACCTTGGCTGGGAGGGTGGAAAAGGAAGCCAGCAAAGTAGGTGTGTTTGAGGATATCCCTGCAGATGTCCTGATAGGGAATGATTTAGACAATGCAGTACTGTGTGTTCATGCAGTTACATGCAGTCAGGCTTGGAGGCAAGCACATGGGTCTGGTAGCCTGGGGAGGACCCAGTCAGACTGCATACTTGCAGCCAGGACTGGTGAGGTGGTTACATCAGGGAGGGAGCTACCCTGTAGCTGTGAGACTGAAGGTGAGCCACAGCTACTTGTGGGTACTGATGTTCCCTCAGACAGACTGACTGTAAGGGCAGAGGTGAGTAGTAGTACCCAGGCTAACAGGGAGGCACCACTGTCAGAGAATACCAGACTTCCTGTGGAAGGGGTGCAGAGATGGGCTACAAACAGAGAGTTGAGACAGACTCACCTCTCAGAACCTATATTACAAGGCCTGAGGCAGGTAGCTAGTGAGGCACCTGATTCTCAAGGGAAGGGGGGATCTGTATACTGGGACATAGGGTTACTGTATGGAGACTGGACTCCTGAGGGAGGGCTAGAGGGAAAAAGAGAGGCCAGAGGGAAAAAGTATATCCTAGTGGTACTAGATTATGCTACAAGATACCCTGAGGTGGTGGCTCTGTCCCCCATTGAGGCAGAAAAGGTGGCAAATGCATTGTTAGAGATTTTCAGCAGGGTGGGTTTTCCAAAGGAAATACTGACTGACAGAGGTGCCAATTTCATGTCAGACTTGCTGGCTTGTCTGTGGAAGTACTGTGGTACTGTGGGTTGAAGCACTTAAAGACCACCCCCTACCATCCCACAGTCTTGCTGGGAGGTTACAGCTACACACAAGTCCATGCTGCAAGCATTTGCAGACCATTTTAAGATGGAGTGGGACAAATATTTGCCCCATTTGTTGTTTGCTTACAGAGATGCTCTCCAGGAATCCACAGGTTTTTCACCCTTTGAACTGCTGTATGGGAATAGGGTGAGAGGGCCTCTAGACTTAATTTGAGATGAGTGGGAGGGTGAGTGTGAATCCCACAAGGAGTCTGACGTGACATATGTCCCAAACCTCAGGACAAGCCTCAGGTAACTCATGGGCTTGGCCCAGGAGAAACTGGCAGAAGTCCAACAGCAGAAAAAGGTCTGGTATGACAGGAATGCTTGAGGTAGAGAGTATGCTGTAGAACAGCAGGTAATGTTTTTCATTCCTGTCAGACATAACAAGTTGCAGGCAGCTTGGGAGGGACCCTACAAGGTGGTAAGGATGGTCAGTGATGTTAACTACATTGTGGAACTGATAGGCAGCAGCACAAATTGTTAACATGATGAAACCTTACCATGATAGGGAGGCCCTTGTGTTGAGTATTTGCAGTGGATTGCAGGAGGAGTCTGAGGGAGATCTGGTAACTGATCTCCTCAGTGAGGCTCAGACTGACACCTCAGTGGAAAGGGTAGCAATGTTCCAGCAGTTATCTCTTACCCAGGTTCGAGGAAATCTGAGCAGTGTTACAGGAGTCTAGGGACATGTTCACTGGGAAACCAAGGTGCATCCACCTGGTGCAGCACCAGGTGGATACAGGACCCCAAAAGGCCTATTAGACAGGCCCCTTATAGGGTGTCTGAGAGAGTCAAACAGACTCTAAGGGAGGAGATACAGAAAATGTTGGAACTAGGGGTAATTCAGGAGTCCAATGGTTCCTGGGCCTCCCCAGTGGTGCTGATGCCAAAGAAGGATGGCAGCACCAGGTACTGAGTAGACTACAGGAAATTAAATAGTCACACAGAGTCAGATGCTTACCCCTTGCCTAGGACAGATGAAGCCCTAGAGTAGCGGGGTGGGGCTAAGTATCTTACAACCATTGATCTTACCAAGGGTTACTGGCAGGTCCCCTTGACTCCCAGTGCTAGAGAGAGGTAAGCCTTTGTGACTCTTTTTGGTCTGTATGAGTTTACAAATATGCCCTTTAGGATGAAAAATGCACCAACAACTTTCCAGAGGCTGGTAGATCATATCCTAGCAGGAGCAGGAGATTTTGCCCTTGCTTACCTAGATGATATTGCCATCTACAGCCATTCTTGGTAAGAGCACCTTCAGCATGTCAGGGAGGTGCTGGGCAGGCTACAGAGGGCAGGGTTGACTATTAAGCCCAGCAAATGTCAGATGGGTATGGCATAGGTCTCCTACCTGGGACATAGAGTGGGCAGTGGTAAGATCAGGCCAGGACCTGCCAAAGTGTAAGCCATTCAGGCATGGCCTGCATTTGTTACCAAAAAGAAGATGAGGGCATTCTTAAGGACAGCAGGGTACTACAGAAAGTTTGTCCCCAGTTATAGTACAATAGCTGCTCCCCTCACAGACCCGACAAGGGAAAACAGGCCAGATAAGGTAGTGTGGATGTGAGCAGGCATTCCAGAAGCTTAAAGAAGCTTTGGGAGGACCCCCTGTGTTAGCCAGTCCAGATTACAGCAAAGAGTTTGTTGTGCAGGTGGATGCTTCAAACTATGAGGTGGGGGTTGTACTTAGCCAGATTTCTTCAGGGGGAGAAGAGCACCCAGTGGTTTATCTCAGTTGTAGGCTCCAACCCAGGGAGGAATGCTATGGATCTGTAGAAAAGGAATGTCTAACCATAGTGCAGGTACTGCAGAAACTTCAGCCTTATCTGTATGGAAGGAAATTCACTGTAGTTTCAGATCACAATCCCTTAACATGGTTACATTGAGCCAGCCAGAAAAATGCCAAGTTGCTAAGGTGGAGTCTATGGTTGCAAGCATACAATATGACAGTGCAGCACCGCAGTGGGGTTAACAATGCCCAAGCAGATGGGCTCTCAAGATGGGAATGGGGTAAGGTATTCCCAGATCGACTCAATCCTCTCAAGCAACGTTTCTCAAGGGTCACTTGAAAAACTAGCTTGAGTTCTTGGGTGGGGGTGGGGGGGGGATTGTCAAGGCTGCTAGCCCAGCCAGATAGAATTTTGTAAATCATCTTATGTCATTTGTAAATATTAATAGGATTTGTAGTCTTGTTTTACAAAACAGCAAAAATGTGTATAAACTATATGTCAATGCAAATATATGTTTTCATGGTAGAAACTGGGGCATTCGGAGTTAACTTGCAAACTCTGAGAAAATAAGTAAAGAATTTTACAACTGTGTGTTATCTCAGCTAGGAGACAGAATGTCTGCAGCTGTGGCTTATTTCTATTGTCTGGAAACAGAGGTAATTACAGGTTTCCGAAGTAATTGTTTTATGACATCCAGCTTCAGGCAAGCTTCAAAGAGAGTCAGCTTCTGAGACATAAGTATTCTTAACATAAACCTGTTAAATTTTAAGTCCCTCCAAGCCTGGGAAACTTAAGCAGAGGTGACAAGAATGATGTAATCTGAAATGATTCAGCAGTAATGTATATTATCAATTTAATAACTATCTCAGAGAGAAAGGGCGTGCATTTTGTATTTTGTTCTGAATCTGACAACTTCACCAGAACTTTGCCTTGCTCTGTAAGGAAGTTATTTAGAACCTAGTTTCTCTTGGAGATAGATAGGAATGTAGCAAGATTAGTTAGATGTTTTCTGTTTTTATGTGAGACTGTCCTGCTTTATTTTAAAGTATTTCCTGTGAATTGTGAACTCTGCTGTCACTGTGTTGAGTTAATAATCAGTGGTGCAGCGGTTAACATTGTCGCCTCACAGCAAGAGGTTCTCCAGTTCGATTCTCGGCTGGGGTGCCTTCTGTGTGGAGTTTGCATGTTCTCCCTGTGTTCGCATGGGTTTCCTCTGGGTACTCCGGTTTCCTCCCACTTTCCAAAGACATGCATCTGGAGCATTTCTCCCCGGGCCTCCACTGAAAACAGGCTCTGTGGAACCTAGTCGGACTTTCCCGGTCAACAAATGTTAAATAAAAAATTTAAATAAAATAAATAAATAAGTATTGTCTTGTGCTTTATTATTTATTATTAAATATTTTAAACATTGTAATGGTGGCTGTTATTTTATAAGAGATATATAAGCTCATAGAGTACTTGCCTATGTATTTGGTGATACTGCACAAGCCACTCCTAAATAGCCTTTACGTCTTAGTCACACTTACCATTTGGATAATAGTAACATTGCACAGTAGAACTGGACACCCTTTGGTAAGGGCCTTTATAGCAGCTGATAAGGGTGGTTGGTGGCAGTTGGTACTACCGTATAGTCTGGGCAGAAGGGGGCATAGCTGGAGAACCTGTGCCAGCCTTCCCCAGGAGTGTCTGTGTGTTTGCATATAAATCAAATCTCAAAGTGTCTGTGTGTCAGTTACTTGGGCAGGGACATGAAGCACTGGTTGGACAGAGAGGGTGCTGGAGGTTTTGGCATGACCACTGGACTGAGATCTTAACCCTATAGCTGTGCCAGTGGGGAGTCATATTGGGTATCTGGAGAGAGAGGGAGAAACCAGCCCCAAACTGACTGTGATCTCTGTGTGCTCTTAAGGGAAATTGTACTTTACTGTATGCGTGTACTGTTCATCTTCCTAATGTGCATGTCCCTCACTGGTGTTAGTGGTGAGGATTGAGGATCCTTGATTACTGGGCCAGTGTACGGGCATCACAGAAGCCATTCTGGACTTCTGGCTTGATAGTAGCCAACACATGGTTTAGAAAGAAAAATAGGCACAAGATTACTTACAAGAGTGGCCAACATACAATTCAGGTGGACTTCCTCTTAGTAAGGAAAGAACACTGGGATAGTTGGCCCACAGCACCATCGGTTGACACAATCAGTGCTAAGAGAAGGCTCTAAGGTTAACAGAAACTAGGCTGAAGGCCTGGACATTGTCTAGAGTGAAAGCACAACAGTTCAAGGAATTACTCAGGGCTTTAGCACCTTAGTAAGAAAAGTAAGTAGATGGAGTTGAGGGGAAAATGGCAAAGCATCAAACCAGCATGTGTGATGACTACAGAACAGATACATGGCTAAGTTAGGTACGGAAATAAGCTACACGAGGAAAGCTGGTGGTGAAATGTAGAAGTCAAGGAAGTCATCAAAAGAAAGGAGTGCAAGAAAAAGTGGAAGATAGAAAAGATGGACCCAGGCAAAGGAGGAATACTGATTGGCTAACAAAGAGGCTAAGGGAAGAGTTGCAATAGCACAGAACAAGGCATCAGAGACACTCTGCAAGCTTCTGGAAAGTGAACTAGTTGATGGCACAAATAAACTATATCAGGTTGCAAGGCAAAGGCAGAAAGATAAAGAAGATAGTCAGACAGCCTTCATAAGGGATGCCAGCAACAGCCTGCTCACTAATCCACAAGACATTAAAACCAGATGGAAGGAGTATTTCCAGCAGCTTCTGAATGAAGAAAACTCCACAGTAGTGTCCCAGAAACAGCCTATGATGAGAGAAGAGGAGGAGTCTGCCATAAAATAAGAACGAACCTCACTAAGGAAAACAAAGTCAGGGAAAGCAGCAGACTGAGATGAGGACACAGCAGATGTGATAAAGATGCTGGATGATACAGGGGGGAAATGGCTCCTGATGGTAGTATGGAGAGAAAGGTGTATCTAGGATGACTGGAGAATAAGTATACTAGTTCCAGAATTCAAGAACTAAGGGTACACAACTGTGGGCAGTACAGAGGCATCAAAATCCTGCTGCACTGCATGAAAGTTCTGGAGATGGTGATTGATAAACAAATATGTAGGGTAGTAGATAGTAATATGGGAGATGAACAGTTCAGATTAAGATCAGGATGCAGCACAACTGCCTAATGTTTGCAGTGAGTAGACAATAATGTGTTTTAAAAGGTTTTAAAAAGGTTTTTTATGTATGTCTTTTTAAGAATTAATTGCTGAATGAGTAAAGGGGTGGGCTGAAGCATGTGATTTGATTTTAATCTCCTATTTAAATGCAGAATGTGCTCATTTTATTTGTACTGATGATGATGAAGGGTGTGAGACCCGAAAGCTTTATAATAAACTTTTTGGTGTGTTATAATCAGTAATGTTTGCAGTGAGACAGATATTTGAGAAGAAGCTAGAAATGAGGAAAGAGTCCAATTGAGCATTCCTAGATGTCCCAAGAAAGATGATTTGGCAGTCCTGTAGTGGTTCAAAGTCCCAAAAACATTGGTAGAATTAGTGCAGGCTATGTACAAGGACCCAATAACATAAGTATGTACAGTGTCTGTTCTCAAAGAGGTGTTCCCAGTGAGAGTAGGTGTGTTTCAGGGTTCAGCTCTGAGCTTACTGCTGTTCATATTGGTGATGAACTACATTAATAAACAGGCTGGAGGAGACAGATCAACAAAGTTGCTGTATGCAGATGATGTAGCCTTACAGGCAGACTCTGAGCAAGAACTTCAGCAAAGAATAGGGGAATGGAATAGAAAACTGAAGGCACATGGGATGAAACTGAATACAAATAAATCAATTGTAATGGCAGCATATGGGGAAATCAGAGGAAGTTGAGAATTAAGATGTTGTTGTTCTTCTTTTGGCTTTTCCCAGTTAGGGGTCGCCACAGTGGAACTCCAGTCCGCTAATGATTGGCAGTCAATTTTTTATGGTGCCGAGGTGCCAGCCCAATGCCCAACCTTCAATGAAGGCACACCCATTCACACATGTCTTTTGAATGTCACTCGACCGCGGGGAGGACATGCAGACTCCACACAGAAGGCGCTCCAGCCGAGAATCAAATGGGAGAACCTCTTGCTGTAAGGCGATAATGCTACCACTGCACCACAGCGGCTTAGGGAAAATAGTGGAACATGTTAACAGCTTCAAGTATCTGGGAAGGGTGGTTGAGGAGAAGGGAAGTCTGAATGAGGCGGTCAAAGCCAGAATCAGAGGGGCCGCAGCCAACTAGCACATAGAGTCAGGTATAGTATATGACAGAATGCGAAAGAAGCTGAAAAGTAAGGTGCACAAAACTGTATGGTAGAGAAACCTGGGAAGTAAAGGCAGAGCAGTTGAGGAAGCTAGAAGTGATGGAAATGAACTGCCTGAGACAGGTGGTAGGATGCACACTGAAATGGATGAGGAAATCATGACATAAGAGCAGAAGCCAAAGTAGCTCTAATTGCAGAAAAGATCAAAGAGAACAGATTATGTTGGTTTGGGCACATGTGCAGGAAAAAGAAGACAATCTGGTGAAGAAGATTTGGGACAGACAGGAAGATGGTAAGAGGAAATGAGGGCATCCAGAAAAGAGGTGGATGGATTGTGTGAGAGAAGACTTGCAACAGACAGGCATGAGTGTCAAAGAAGTTAAATTGCATTGAAAAAAAAAAATATATATATTTTATATATATATATATATATATATATATATATATATATATATATATATATATATATACACACACACACACACACACATACATATACATACATATATATATATACACACACACACACATACATATATATATATATATATATATATATATATATATATATATATATATATATATATTTACATACATACAGAGAGAGAGGTAGAGAGATGATGACAATTAGCACAACACCCCGAACACATGTATAAAATGGGAAAAAAAGGGGATGATGATTATGATAAGGATTGAAATATATTACTGCCACCATTATGTTTTTCATTTTCTTCTCGATGGGACATCAAAAGTGTACAGAATGTGGCTATCATTTTCTGGAGGCATGTAATACATGACAGTAATAGCAGTTATAGGATTGCTTCTGAATGATCATTTGTGTGGTTTACTTAGGGGCAGTATTTGTCAAAGAGCAACATGGCCACTGTCTATTTGATGACTTCATAGTTATAGTTGGTAATACCATCTTTGGATGGTCATATATCACTGTTTCAGTATATATACAAAAGGATCCACATAGATTGTATTTTTAGAAACACATCAAAGACACAACCCATGTTTTGGCTTTTGAATTACTTTGTAATTGTAATTTCACAGCATCCGTAACAAACAGAATTAACTGATAACAAAATGAAAACCATTATTTCTGTTTTCCTCTGTGAAAGGCTAAAAAAGAAAGAAAAAAGTAGAGGCATTTCTGGGAATGGAATTGCAAGTTTGTATTCTATAATTCAGTGTGTAGATGTTTTGTTACCTTTGCACCTAAAAACATATACTAATTGCAGATTATAACTGAACATCTGGATTTGTTGTCCAAATAATTTTGCTAGAAAATGTATGCAGTGGAAAGTGAATGCAGTCATTTGCATATTGTGTATACTACAAACATACATAATGCCATTCCTTTTTAATATAAATGCATGATGGCCCCTTTTGAGAATAAGGTTGCATTATAATGCACTGCAGGTACTGAGTTGTTGGGCAGTTGGGTGTGAGATACTGAAGGGTTAACATCATCTATGCTGCACTGCCATGTTGTTTGTAGTAAAGTTGTCAAAGCTTATGCTAAATTCTGTCATTTCTGGGATGCTCCTCACTGGAAACAGTCTATTTTTTACAGTACCACCTGATATGTCAGAAATGGGATATTTTGATAAATGAAAACTGAAAAATCCTTCACAAGTCAAAAAACTGCCATACCATGCAGAGTGCTCTAAGAAAACTTAAAGAGTTAGCTACCATTAGTAAATATTGCTATATTACTCTGCTGAGTGCCCATTATATTAAATTTATTGTTAAAAATAAAATTTAATCTCTCATGATGAAATTTAACCCACCAAAACTTTTTGACCTCTCAAAATACATTTTCTTGCCTACCTGGAGACAGAACTTCACTCAGTTTTGTGGTGCTATGAAATTAAGTACAAAATCTGAGGAAATACAGATAAATACACTTTTATATGCTATGGGCTAAGAGGTTGAGGCCATATACAACTCTACTGCATTTACAGACAGCCAGAGAGCTACATAGATGTTATTGATTAGCAAACTCAATTAACATTTGTGGCAAAAAGAAATATAATACATTTTCACAGAAAAGGCAAAGGATGAACATGCAGACGGGTTTGTGAGATAGAACAATAAACAGTAAAAGAGAACTTCCTGTGCGGAGGCAACTGCACGGCTGGAGATAAACAAGCAAATGTACAAAAACAGCCAGCAGACCAAATCCTGGTGAATAAGTCCATTTAATGAATAATGAAATTCATTCAGTGGAGACAGCAAAAGTACACAGACCGGTTTCGGCTGGTTAATACACACAGCCTTCCTCAATGTAAAACAAGTCACTCAAAAACTGTCATTTAAATATCAAACAAAACAATGTGATTGGTTACACTTAAAACTGCTCATTTAATCCTGGTGGAAATAAACCACTTAACTTAATAATCCATTTTTTCTCTTTGGAACTCAATAGAGAATGCCAGCCAGTTTTATTTTGTTTATTACCCTTGATAGTGTCAATTATGTAAATAAAAAATTAGCAGTTGGATGAACTACCTGATGTTTGAATAGAGCATTATGTACTCTGCCCTTCTTAATGTTACTGATGTGTTCGGAGATCCTGAGTCTTAATGGTCTGGACGTTTGTCCCACATAAAATGCCCCACATGTGCATGTAGCCAGGTAAATAACCCAATCTGTACTGCAATTGGCAAAAAAACTAATGTCATACACTATAGGAGAATTTTTTCTGGAAAATTGCTTTGTTTTGCATATTTTGTTGCAGTTGACACAGTGACCACAAGGGTAACAGCCTGAAGGAATGCTACCTGTGAGTGTGGTCTGAATTGGTTCCAAATTGCCATGCTCATGTGTATGTTTATAATGATTAAAGCAACTACTTAAGTTTTTTCCTTTTCTAAAAGAAAAAAGGCATTTATTGGGAATAATGTCAGCTATTTCATGATCATATTGCAAGATGTTCCAATGCCTATGTATACTCTGTATGAGGTTATCAGAATTCCTACCGTAAGTAGTGATGAACCTGATTGGTTGTGAAACCATATTATCCTGCTCCTTGTAGGACAATAACTCATCCCTGCTCATTGTACCAACCTTATTACTGGCTTCAAAAACATGGCCCATTTTGTAACCCATATATCTGAATCTATTGGTGAGATCTCGACTTTGTTCCTGATATGAAGACTCATCTGAACAAATCCTTTTTAATCTGATGAATTGTGATTTGGGTATATTCTTGGCAATATGTGGTGGATGAAAACTTGATGCATGTAAGATCGTATTGTATTCTGGATGTTTTCTATAAACTTTAGTCCATAAGGTGTTGTTGGGTAATCTTGTGACTAAAACATCCAAGAAAGTGATAACATTGGTGTCATAATGTAATGTAAACTGAAGACCCCATTTGTTGTTGTTTAAATATGCCAAAAATTCAAACAATTCAACAAGTTCCCCTGTCCATATTGACCAACAGTCATCAAGGTAGCATCTCCAAATATCCAATTGATTCAGAAACATATTGTTGTGCTTATTATAAATAAGATCTTCTTCGACATAAGCCATAAATAAATCGGCGTAAATGGGGGCAAATGATGACCCCATAGCCGTTCCTTTGGTCTGCCAATAACAAGTTTCTTGGTAAAAAAAGACATTATTTGTTAATACATGAGCAGCCATATCAAGCAAGAATTCATTATATTCAATTGAATATAAACCAGAAATATTCAACCAGTAGGACAATGCTTCAAGACCACCAGAATGAGGAATATTGGTATAAAGGGCACTAACATCAAAGGTACACATACGCCATTCTGGTTCAAGTTGTGAGTCAGAAATAATTTGTAAAAAATTAGTTGTGTCACGTAAACGTGACCGTATCAAGGACAACAAAGGTTTGATTTGTTTAGTGAGAAAAAGGGACAGAGGTTCGGTAATATAACCCCTACCTGACACAATAGGCCTATCTGGGGGATGAATGGGATCTTTATGAATCTTAGGCAAGAAGTAAATATATTGGTTCATGGGATCATGAACCAAAAGTTGTTGCATCAAATCATTGTCAATGATAAATGCTTCTTTGGCATGCAACAAAAACTCCTCAATTTCTTTTTTAAATTTCATGGTGGGATTGATAACCATCTCAGCATAATATTTCCTGTCAGATAGTTGTCTCTTGGCTTCTTGGTCATAGTAGAGCCAATTTAGAATCACGACAGCTCCACCTTTGTCAGCTGAAATGATGACAATCTGATGATTGTTCTGTAAATCTTGTATAGCATATTTTTCTGGAGTAGAAATATTATTAAATTTCAAACGAGATTCTGATCTTACATAACGTAGATCTTTGAGAATGTTGTTCTGAAATTGCAAAACAGCAGGATGCATAGGGGGTGAAAATTGTGATTTGTGGTAAACAAATTTATCAGAAACACAATTATTATCAGATGAACCAAAAAATAATCTCAAATTAAACAGTCTGCAAAAGGATACAACATCTTGTGCAAAAGAATCTTCAGGAACAAAAAAACCTGGTACAAATGTTAATCCTTTATTGAGAACCCTCAACTCAGTTGATGTTAAAACATGGTCAGATAAATTTAAGACATTTTGATTAAATGAAACCCCTAATTCTGCATTGCCAATTTGAGCAGACCCTGGATGCTGTTTATTTGCTTTATGTTTCCTACCCCCTCTTTGATATTTGTGCCTAAAGGGACACTTGACAAAGTTCTTTTGGGAGAAGGTGACCCTGATGCAGTCTGTGAGTCATTCTCAAGACAGGATGAAAATTCATCCATAGATGAACCTGTATCAGAGATACGGTTTCTCAATATAGATTTGGGTCTCTTCCTTTTGGAAGGGCGACTGGGTTGTGAACGGAATTTCACATGTTTGGTTGTACTGAATGGGGTTGCTCCCCTGATAATCGGATTGGTCTCTGTTGAATTTTTTAATTTTCTTGGATTTCAGTTGTACTTCTAAATTACTGAGGTCAGAAGCAACTTTGGTAAGATTTTTAACAAAAAAAGGTTCAGCCTCGAATGGTTTAACTTCATTGACCAACCCCAAGACTACATTCACCTCTTTGTCAATTACCCATTCATAGTATTTAGTTAGGGCTTTTACAAATGACATGCTGGCTTGATGTTGAATTCCAGCCCATTCATTAGAATGTTCATCATCAATTTCACCCACCAAAGGCTGGATTCTGACTCTTAGGCCGCGAGGCGTAATATCTTTGGCAATGTAGGCTTTGAATAATTTGGCATGCCAAACATTCGATCTAAGCGACCTCAAATGTTTGTGTAATTTGTCAAAGCCCAAATTACAAATGGTTTCAGGACCAAGAGGCTCTTCCAAGTTAGAGCCATCAATGGTAGATCCAAGACCAAAAGCTCTTAGGTCCTCACGATCTGAGGATAGACCTGAGACCAAATTTAAAAGATCCATTTATTGAACCTAATTAACAACGCCAAAATTAAATAGGGCAAAAAAAACAAACAATTTGACAATAATAGCTGAATCCGCTACGTCAAATATTGTAATAAAGAGACTATAATAGCTCCAAAATCCAGTAAAGATGTGGGCTACATCTCCAATTAAGTTTAAGAGAACCAGAGAATCCAACAAATGGTGCTAAGCCCCCAAAAATAGTAATAGGCAAAAGGAAGAGTAAGAGGGATGTCAAGGTACCATATAATAAAATATTGGCTGAATTTACTTATCAGAGTGGTATGACCTCAGAGTAAACAGATAGTATATGTAACCTATCCCATATGAAGAGAGACCATACACCGAATTATAACAGGGGAGTACTCTAGAAAAAACAACCATATGAGCAAAATATTCAGGGTACCAAATTATTGCCTAGTCAAGGATATCCATAGCTGGTCCACAAAATGTTTAAGTCAGAAACACAAGGTGTGTCAAAACCAAATGTGAGATCAGGTTATGCCTGGTGAACTGACGTGACACTCTTAAACATTAATATTTAGTCGTAAGAAATCCTACGACAATTAACATATGGAAAAATATGATAAGACATTAGCTAGATGAAATAACATAGTAAAAAACATTTACTACAAAAAATAATAGAAAATCAGATGTTAAGATCCAAACATTTCCATGGGAACACCCAGAGCATAAGAGGGACCAAATTGCCAAAATTGCAAAATCATGGAGTCCTGAATGATTTTAAATGCTCCTTGTAATTTCAAAGAGAGCCAGGAACAAAATTGTTCATATAAAGCCCTGACTTCAAGCAGCGCACCTCACTGAATAAGTAAAGATAGTGCTAAACATAACTCGACATATGGTTATCCAACCCCAATGTGTCTGCAAAACGCTGACTGTAACACAATCATAAAATTGTACAGCATGTGTCAGCAAAAGCTGAGTATTTGGCAAACATGTAATCATGCAGAACTACAACCCAAGATGTACTTTCAGATTAAAAACATGAATGTTGCTCATAAATCACTGTATAATCACAGCCTGTTGTAATAACATGCAGCTTAATAATGTTAAAGCATACCAAATACGCTAAAAAAAGATAACCATTTATACGTGTATGGTACATTGAAAATAGTCATAGTCATTAAACAGTTGTGGAATATAAGCACATAGAATCAAAAAATTCAAAAACATATAAAAGTCCTATTCCAGAAAAAAAGTCGTTAAATCCAAACGATATATACTGCTCCAAATGGTATGGGAAAAGCAGAATAATCCTCATAGGAATCCCATAATACAAAAAAAGGCTGACGAAAAGTAGTCAGTTGTAATGTCAAACAATTAACGAGATGTGGTTGTCCTGCCAATAAATGTTAATGAAAGATCAAAGGTGCCCAAGCTCATAAAGAAAATATAATCCAAACCTTCCTTCTGGATGAAAAAACCAAGGATATAACTCCCAGCAAACAAAACCACATTAACGAAGTTGGAACACTAAAAAATGGCGCCCACGAGCATCCAAATGCGACGATACTATGATTCATAAATTGAAAGGTAATAGACAAAAATAACTGTAGAATCAATGTTATAATGGTGAAACTAGTCACAGACAGACTCACACAATCCAAAAGTTCCAAATAGTATTCAAAGCGAACCAAAAAGTCCAAAAAAATATAGCCTGTAGAAAAACTGCAGACTACACCAGGGCCAGGCTTCCAGCAGAATGAAAATCAGTGTAATAGTAAAAGAGAACTTCCTGCGCGGAGGCAACTGCACGGCTGGAGATAAACAAGCAAATGTACAAAAACAGCCAGCAGACCAAATCCTGGTGAATAAGTCCATTTAATGAATAATGAAATTCATTCAGTGGAGAAAGCAAAAGTACACAGACCGGTTTCGGCTGGTTAATACACACAGCCTTCCTCAATGTAAAACAAGTCACTCAAAAACTGTCATTTAAATATCAAACAAAACAATGTGATTGGTTACACTTAAAACTGCTCATTTAATCCTGGTGGAAATAAACCACCTAACTTAATAATCCATTTTTTTCTCTTTGGAACTCAATAGAGAATGCCAGCCAGTTTTATTTTGTTTATTACCCTTGATAGTGTCAATTATGGTAAATAAAAAATTAGCAGTTGGATGAACTACCTGATGTTTGAATAGAGCATTATGTACTCTGCCCTTCTTAATGTTACTGATGTGTTCGGAGATCTTGAGTCTTAATGGTCTGGACGTTTGTCTCACATAAAATGCCCCACATGTGCATGTAGCCAGGTAAATAACCCAATCTGTACTGCAATTGGCAAAAAACCTAATGTCATACACTATAGGAGAATTTTTGCTGGAAAATTGCTTTGTTTTGCATATTTTGTTGCAGTTGACACAATGACCACAAGGGTAACAGCCTGAAGGAATGCTACCTAAAGTTTATAGAAAACATCCAGAATACAATACGATCTTACATGCATCAAGTTTTCATCCACCACATATTGCCAAGAATATACCCAAATCACAATTCATCAGAATAAAAAGGATTTGTTCCGATGAGTCTTCATATCAGGAACAAAGTCGAGATCTCACCAATAGATTCAGATGTAGGGGTTACAAAATGGGCCATGTTTTTGATGCCAGTAATAAGGTTGGTACAATGAGCAGGGATGAGTTATTGTCTTACAAGGAGCAGGATAATATGGTTTCACAACCAATCAGGTTCACCACTACTTACGGTAGGAATTCTGATAACCTCATACAGAGTATACATAGGCATTGGAACATCTTGCAATATGATCATGAAATAGCTGACATTATTCCCAATAAATGCCTTTTTTCTTTTAGGGGTTACAAAATGGGCCATGTTTTTGATGCCAGTAATAAGGTTGGTACAATGAGCAGGGATGAGTTATTGTCTTACAAGGAGCAGGATAATATGGTTTCACAACCAATCAGGTTCACCACTACTTACGGTAGGAATTCTGATAACCTCATACAGAGTATACATAGGCATTGGAACATCTTGCAATATGATCATGAAATAGCTGACATTATTCCCAATAAATGCCTTTTTTCTTTTAGAAAAGGAAAAAACTTAAGTAGTTGCTTTAATCATTATAAACATACACATGAGCATGGCAATTTGGAACCAATTCAGACCACACTCACAGGTAGCATTCCTTCAGGCTGTTACCCTGTTAATAAATCTTTAATAGCTGTGTCTAAAGTCAATACAACTCTGAGGAGAATCCCTCCACTCTACATGTAGACAAAATCTGGACCTCACGGCCTGCAGATATATAAGGTCCATTACAAA